>NC_046164.1:16274174-16499174 GCF_011064425.1 Rattus rattus
GACATAACAACGTTGGTGTAATTTTCATCCTGAACACGACGTGCATGGCTTTAAATTTTTCAGCCCTCGTCCTAGTTTCCAAGGCTTGCAGGACTGTAGTGACCCAGCCAAAGAGAGGACTGCAAAACGGCTGTAGCCTAGGTGTTGAGCGGGGATGGCCTGGGTCCTTGCTTCAGTGCTTACAGTAGTTTAAGGCTTCTTGGCCCCTAAGATAAGCTCTGCAGTCGACTTTTACTCTGGTGTATGCATCCGGGTTTCCTGGTTCCAGCCAAGGCTCCTGAGTTAGAGACTGCACAAAGGTGTGAAATGGTCCCAACTGAAAATGGCACCCTCATCTTCCGAGGCAGGGAAGGAACAAACAGAAAAATTTACCTGTCACAAAAATCTGTGGTATTTTTACGGCCTTTTGCTTTTTGCAAATAAGTAATAGAAATTCAATTTTAAAAAACTGGGTATCAAACAAATACAAAGAAATTGGGAAATTCAGCTTCTTCCAGGAATGTGTGTTACATTTCACATATGGAAGACATAATTTTCTGTTATAAGAAAATTTGTGAAAATCCGGCACTGTATGGCAGAGTGAAAGGTGGAGGTGTGATGACCGCCTTTTCTCTAGGCTTTAAGTGTGGTTCTAGAATAAACTTGGCCCCGTCAGGCAAATTACAAATTATTTGTCTACCTAGACTTCTAAATCTATTATACACACACACACACACACCAGGAGAAATGCCAAGCGGGGACCTCGGCACTGTGGTTACTCCACCTTCCGGGTGCTCACACTGCCTTTCTACCTCTTGTGGCTGCTCCTAAGCTTTACTGGGGTCTGCTGGGAAGACATGAGGCCTAAGATGCTCAGGGGGACTTTCTACCTGGGCCCTGCCCACACACCGCACTCACATTCCTGTTCCCTCTCCTACTGCAAGGGAAGCACCCGGGAGGAAAGCAAAGACTTCTGTGGAGTGGAGAACACAGAGAGAAAACATAGCTCCCTGCCCCTCCATCCTCATCCTAAAGGAAGCCGGCAAGAGTCAGTGCCAGGAAACCACAAGCCACTGGGTCTGCACTCTGTATTCTGTGCTCCTAGAGAATTGTACCCTTGGTTCTCAACTCTTATTTGTAAGAAAACGCATGAGACTTCTGGCAGGCTGTCACTAGGGAAAAGGTCCCAGATTGGGCCAAAGTGGCTCCCCAAAGCTGAAAGGGGTCACATGGGGAAAGGGGCCCCTGGCCCTGTGCTGCAAACCTGGTGCTCAGGAGTGAGGAAGGCGTGCTCAGCTCTGACAGGCTTCTGTACACCGTGACCTGCACAGGTGGATGGATTTCTAAGAGCTTTGTACTCCTGGGAGATCTCCTCAGGGTCCCCAAGCCTTTATAGTCTCCCTCTTCTGTGGGAGAAGAGAAATCTCCTTTGTGGGAGTCTGGGGTTATTTTAAAGTGCTCTGACAACCCCATTTCTCTCTAAGACCTGAAGGAAAAACCAGGAGGGTAGCATCCTCCTGCTTTAGTACCACCCACTACCTTACCCAGGATGCTGGGCGGGGGCGGGCGTATGCCAAGGAGTGGGGGAGAAGTGGGAGGGGGAGAAACAGCCCCTTGCCAGAGAGAGAACAAGACGCTATTATTGCAGCTCTCCCTCCCTCACCGCTTCTCTCCCTCCCCTGACTCCACAACAAACCACCAGAGCCCCCTAGAAGCGTCTGCATTCCTGCCCTTAAACGGCTCCTTTCCAGAAAGGACCAGGGTCTGTCTCCCCAATGTGGGGCTCGGATGCTGTTATTGCAACTTAATTTCGTCGTTGCTTCTTTTCAAAAGATTACTTGGAATGAATTGTTTCTTTTGTTTACTATCCAACAAACGACTTCTGCTAATCTTATATTTTATCTCCCTAACATATGGAAAAGCTGTTTATTCTAGCCAATCACAATAAAATGAAGAAAACCCCATTTTATGGAAAGGTGTATATCACTAGTCTGTTGATCATTAAAGATATGATTACCAGTGAAAACCCTCTGAAGGTGGCACATTTATGCTTCCAGGAACAGATGGGGACACGCATTTTCCTTGCAAATACTTTTGAAATTGCTCTACTGGTAGTAGTATAAAAGTGATATACAGATGCTGGGGCCTGCACGGCTAGGCCGAGTGCAGCAGATTTACACAGTAAAGCCTTCACACGACGGCTGTCAGTTTTGATTGATCTCTACGATACCTTAGGAACTTGTTGACTAGGTAGGGAAACAGTGCAAATAATTCACTGCGGCGAGTCAGATAATTCACGCAGCCAATCGCTCTGCTTTCACTTTCTGGCTGTGACATATGAGCCTTCCCTACAAAGATGTATCATTTTCTAGCCTGAGCAATATTCAATGTCAGGAAAGAAAAGGCATTAAAGCCACACAAAAGGAGTCAGCCCTACTGCAGGACCACAAGTTGTTTTGGTAATGGGGACCAGATCCCGCTGTATGATACGTTGCTACCGGAGTGCTCGGGCCCAATTGTCATTATCATATTGATTAAAAAAAAAAAGTTCATCATAGTGCAATTTTGGGTTTAACGCCAACAGATCTGGAAAGAGCAAAGAATTATCCCACAAAAGCACAACATTCTTACCACAGGGACGTTTCCCTGTTCCAGTTCATTGATGGAGTTGATTAAGTTTAAATGAAGCAGACACTGGATAAAAGTAAGGGTATTGACCACTGGGCACCGTGATCTGTGCTTGAAAGACCCTGATACATGCAGAAAAGCAAGATTTGCTAAATGCTCTAATCTTCAATCAAATCTTACATCAATACAGACAAAGTTTGGTAATGAGAGATTCAATGAAGCATGCGGGAGAAAGAATTAATCCTCTTGGTCTAAACTGGCTTCAACTTTGAAGCCTGCTCCGAAGGAAAGACAGTTATCTAAATGCTAAGTAAGAAACTTATTGTACTTCTCATGGCATGCTAATCTTTTGTCTATTTCATCTCCATTATGTGTATGCTCAGGCTGCAGTTGTCATGGTGATTATAGCCAGCCACACTCGGGGGATGTGGTGAGAAGCCAGGCACTGAGGTGGAAAGGACCCCCACGCAATCCACAGTACAAAAGAGAGAGAGACAGACACAGAGACACAGAGACACAGAGACACAGAGACAGAGACAGAGGAGAGGCAGACAGACACCAGACCCCTTCCAGGCTTTTCTTCTAGGACTAAGGACAACGGACCCAGAGGAGCAAGCAGGTGCCACTGGTGTGGAATGGAGCAGGCATCCCTCCTACCTCAGACCTGGTCTCCTATCCAATCCTAACTTGGAGTTTAGAGCTGGCCTCCCTCTTCCCAGATTCCCTCCCACAGCACAAGCACTGCTGAGAGGAAATGATGGCCGGACACCATCGGGAGCTCTGCCAGTAGGGTAGTGGTCACTCGTGGCTGTAGGAGGGTGGCAGGTGATGGCAGAGGATTATGTCATTTGAGCCTAACTGTGGGGTGGGGGCTGGAAACTCGAGGAGTGGCCCACGCAGCCCACAGCCCTGGCAGGAGGTAAAAGCTACAGGATCCTAGGGCCCTGGTGACCAAAGGTGACCCTGAGCCCTTTATGTGTTTTACAAAAGTTGCCAAATTAAGACAGGATTATAACTGCTCGAGTCATTGTCGGGGCTGAGAGGTTGGGAGCCTCGAATCTGCCCCAGCAGTACTGATGAAAAGCTTAAAAAGTAATAAAGGGAGAAAGAGCTAGAAAGTAACATGTACCGCTCTTATTAAAGAGAGGAGCCACAGAGAGGTTGTGAACTTGAGTCACTGTTTGAACTTTAATTTGTTCATTAACAGGATTTGCCCCTCACTGCGAATGTTATTACTTCCCTCAGCGGCTCGGCAACAACTCTGGGTATAATGAAAGAGTCTGGCAAAAGTTAAACGCCTGGTAATTAATTCATTTAATTGAAAGGGGGACAGGAAGAGAGAAAGGTCCCCCTCGGAAGCAGGAGGTGAAGGCCGTAAGGGGCTCGAGGCTGCAGTCTGCATGGAGGCCTTCTCCAAAAGGCTGGCTTCTGCCGAGGCCCTTCAGCCATATGAATGCCACAGCCCCCACCCCCCAGGCCCCGAGGCCCAGGCGTTATCTGGGGTCTCTTCCGGATGATCTGTTATGGTGGCATGGACGTCCACATATCCTCATGAACAGTCTTTGGCTCCCCACGCGTCCCTTGGGTTGGGCTGCTGAGAGTTTTACGTTTCGGGACGAGTGAAAGGGGCTGATGCACATGCCTTGTGTGCACCTCTGCACGGCACCATCACCATCCTGCCGTCTCCCTCCTCTCCCCAACCCAGCAGGTGACTTCACTAAACTCAGAAGATTCGGTCTGAAGACCACCTCCTTGCCCTTGCTCAACAACAACAGGACTAAGCCAGTTTGGTTTGCCCCTGACGTCACGGCCTACTTTTTCCCCTTTGTCATTCATCTCCTTCCTGTATTTGCCAGCCACTGCACATGGCCCCTTCCACGCATACCCTCCACGGCACGACCCAGGTGCCTTGGAAGCTCAGGCCACACTGTGAGCATGATGCTGCCCTTGCAGCTAATTAGAAGACACCAACAGTCAGGCGGTCAGCAATAGGTCAGGTGAATCTTTCCTGTTAACCGCACTTAGGATTTCCTAATATATTAAATACAGAAGTCCATATAATCAGTGTGATTTCCTTTAGAAATATAATTATCTACCTTGTATTCTCTCACTACAAAGCTATTATAAACATAAGACAAAAGTGGAGAGAGAATATGAAACAATAAAAAAATTACATTAGAATCCCTATTTCTTAAGCTTGTACTTTTAAAGTACATAGTTTCTTAATCCCAGAGAGAAAAGGAAAGTTTATCCCTCAAATTAAATTAACACCAAATAAATTCACCAAAGTTGCCTAGTTGGGTCCTCACCCATGTGTCTTTTATAAAAATGCTAACCTCAAACTCCAGACGACAATTGATCTAGTCGCCTGTCTTCCTTGACACTAAGGTACACACATTCCCAGAGTAAACACCAGGCAGGGGGAGCAGTGGCTGTTTTATGAGCCGCAGCAAGTTACAGGGTTTATTTAGGATCTGTGACGTCGTACCTGTCGGTGTGTAGATATGGGGTAAGCTCAGTTTCCCGCGGTTACGGCGCCATCCTAGTTTTATTCCGAACAACTAACACTCGGTACTACAAGTCTCCAAAGACGCAGAATAGGCTCTGCTGACCCTCACAGCCCACTGCTGACCTCTAAACAGTAGGCGGCTTAAGGCGCGGCAGCCTGTCAGGATGCTGGCCACACTCATTCGGAGGTGAAGTCCTTCCTTTCCCTCGTAGTCTTCTAAGCTCCCCGTCCTTGAAGGCATTGGTAGTTCTAACTGACTACTCACAGCTCTGCATCTGGGTTAACTTCAAGTCTTCTCCATCCTCAGGAGCAAGCGGTCTCTGCTTGATCTTCCACTGCGTTCCGACAGGAGTCAACGCTTGCCCCTGGAAGCATCGCATAAACTATTTACAGAAGGTACCGGGCACCATGTTCTTCCATTTAATCCCTCCGATGTAACGGGATGGGCACCGTGGCTTCCGCTTTAAGGACAGGAGCTGAGTGAAGTAAGTCAGTCAGAGCGACACGTCAATCCGGGTACTGGGGCCGAGGAGCCTGCTTTAGGAGCTGGAACCTTCCACTCTGGCGTCCTCACACCTCCACTGTGTTGGTCCCGCCTTCCAGACACTCTCTACAGTGCTGTCTACCCTACCTGTCCCACAAACTAGACACAGTCCCAGCGGGCTAGCACTGTGCTCCTTGGTCAGCTGCTGAGCTCTTCCACATACACGAGAAATCCCCCAGCACTACAGTTTGGCCTATACTAACCCCTGCAACTACGCCATGAGCCTCCTGTAGAGACTCTGCTATTTGTGAGACGTTCCCTCTCTCCAAAGACTGTCATGGGGTTTGGCAACCCTTCACTCTGTGCCCAACAATCCTTGGAAGTACACACTCTCATTATCACTATTTTGCAGACAAGGTGGGGCTAAGAGAGATTACGAAGTTCACCAAAGGGCTGGAGAGATGTTTCCGTGGTGAAGAGCACCAGTTGCTCTCCCAGGGAACCTGGGTTCAATTCCCAGCACCCACATCATCACCCATGATCCCGGTTCAGGGGAATCCACACCCTCTTCTGGCCTCCATGGGCAGCAGGCATACATGTGGGACACAAACATATGTGCAAGAAAACATTAACACACATAAAGGAAGAGAGAGAGAGAGAGAGAGAGAGAGAGAGAGAGAGAGAGAGAGAGAATCCACTGAAGCCATTCAGCTGAGTAGAAAGCCTAACCTTCAAACACAGACCGTCTGATTTCTTCCTCTCGATAGCTACTACATTGTGCTGGCTCAAATATATCATTCTTCACAGAGTGTGAACTAATGGAATTCACTGTGTACCTCTGAGGACAGGTGCTGCCTTTACTCCTCAGTAGGTGAGATCTGACACTCACAGAAGGGCGGAGAGAGACATGCTGTAGCACAACACATCTTCCCTGTTTTTCTAGGAACCAAGCTCTAGGGAAAGAAGCCATGGCCCTCCCAAATCCGCACTGCGTTTCTGAGGGGAAAAGGGAAATTACTCTTCCCATTGTCTTCTTGGTGCCCAGAGGAGAGTAAGAGAATTAAAGCAAAAGGCACAAATTGTGGGGTTTGGGGGGGGTGGTGGTGGTTTTGTTTCATTCTGTTTTTTGAGATGAGGTCGCATGTAGTCTAGGCAGGCCTTGAACTCCCGACCCTCCTACCTACACTCTCCAGGTGCTGGGATTACAAGTGTAAGCTAACACTCTGTCTGCCTGTTTTCAAACGGCCTGAACCTCTTCTCTCTGCAGCAGAAGTAGACTGCTGTGGCAGAGACCGCAATACACGTTCACAGGTCAGGTGAGGCAACGTGTGGGACTCAAGGCAGCTTCTTGGGCTCCACATCACGAATGTGCCTGAGGGAGAGAAACTGTGACAAGACAAGGACGAGATCTAGAGGCCTGCACAGCTTTGCTCCAGGACGGTCTCTTCAGCACTACTGCTGTAGGTCTGGACCTGAGGTCTCAAGGAAGCTCCTCGGTTTCCTCCTACGTGCAGGTCTTCACGAAATGTACAAAACAAAACGAAAAACCAATGGCCCCTCAATATGACGCGGTAGTTACGAATCTGAGGAAGGAAGGGCAGTGACTGTACTGTTATTAGTCACCTGTCTCTCGAGCCCTTGAGGAGATCTCTGTTAACCCACGGCTCTGTCATCATCATCAATAGCTTGTTTCAAATAACCTGGATAGATTGAAGTCAGCAAGCCCTAGCTTAACTTAACAAAACCCGTGTTTTCAGCACACAACATTCCGCACATCCACAGGAGGAATAGACTTAAGGAGCATTGCTACTGTATACATTTTGTCTTTCAGGAAAATCAAAATATACCTCAACTATTAAAAATGGGACATGGTCTCCATTGCTGAACCAGGATTTTATTCTACCTGGTATTCTGCAATTCTTAGGCTCAAACTTTGTAAACCTCAAGTCACTAACTTCTCTATTTATCATCTAACCACTTACCTTACCTGTAAAGCTACAGAGACTATACACTCTAATATTTAATAGCATCCAGTTGACTCAAATCTGGAAAGAGGCAGACATAATGGTTCAGGGTTTCTGAAAAGAAAGGCTAAAATCACGTCAAGTGTGTTTTCTCACAACTCCCATATTGGGGTTGGGAGGTACTAATGCTCCTCCGTACTGCTGATAAAGGCTGCTTTACTTTCCTAAATGTCAAAGCGCACATCGCCTTTCCACAGAAAGAAAATCTGCAAATACATCTGTTTACCTCATTCACAGGTCTATTAGGTACACAGCCCTGCTATGTGGGTTGGAGCGCTCCTTTTCCACATCGAAGTTTATCATAGCAGACACGAATAAAAGTTCAAAACTTCACATGGAGCTGCAATGAGGACCTTACTTTTGTCTAATCCAAATTGGTTACTCCTCAGATCCAATCTGATTCTAGGGAAAAGAGGGGGAACTTACTTGCTCTTATAAAACTGTTGCCCATTTCTTTCTCTGCTGGCTGATCTTCCTAGGTGCTCAAGCATCTGCATTTTTAACTCATTGATCAAACAGAAAAGCTCCTTCATCTTTGTCTGGCTCCCTTGACCTTTCCTGATCACTGGGTATGGCGGTCTGAATGAGAACCACACCTCCCCCATAGGCTCACATGTCTAAATACTTGGTCCATAGTTGATGGAACTATTTGGGAAGGATTAGAAGGTGTGGCCTTGTCGAAGGTGGTATATAACTGGGGTAGGCTTTCAGGTTTCAAAGTGCATGCCAGGCCCAGTCCCTCCCACCCCCACCTCCCCGTGTCTGTCTGTCTGTCTGTCTGCAACCTGCTGATCAGATGTAAGCTCCAGTGCCATGCCTGCTGGCCCACAACCATATTTCCCACCAAGAGGATCATGGACTAACGTGTAACTGCAAGGGAGCCCCCCCAGTTCATGCCTCCTTTGTAAGTTGCCTTGGTCATGGTGTTTCACCAAGACACTGGTATTTGTACTAATCTCTAATAAGCTCTTAGCCCTCTATACAATACTCAAAATATTAGACCTAAGTTCTGGTTAAAATTCCTACTCACTAGTTATATTTTTTTTTGTTCTTCTAACTATATTTTTATGTTTTTCTTGGCTCTCTAGTTGGAGTTGACTATGAATTATATATACAACTTCTAATTTTTTTTTTCTGAGGTTTAGGAGAGAAAGTTGTTTAACAACTTCAAAAACTTTTCCATCGCCTGTGCCTTTTCCTCCCCACGGACTCTCTTTTCCTCTGCTGTCTTCTATTCCTTTTACCACATTCTGGTCTTCAATATCCCGAGGGTTTAAATTCAGTAGGTTAGGAGTTCTAGACTTCTGTGGATTTTGTGGTAGGTAAGATGATATTATTTACAAAACATAATGATTGCTACATATGTACTTTATTGTTTATGTTCAAACAAAATTAAACATTATAAATGGTTTAGCTCACAATTTAGACCCATTTGGAGCCTGAGGATTTTTTTTTAAAATTCTTGTTCTTTTATAGTTCAAGGAATATGGAAACAATTTAGTATAATATTATAGTGCAATCCTATTTTAACTATGAGATTATAACCTTTCAAAAAATCCAACTACATATTATAAAGTTTTAAAAATCATGCCACAATTATGAATGCTCATTAAAAATCCAACCAAAATCATATCTATTTATTTTGTTATTATTTTTAGACAGGCTCTTACTACCTTCTCAGGAACTCACTGTGTAGATCAGGCTTGCCTCAAACTCACACAGATCCACTGCCTCTGCCCCCAGTTGAAGGTATGTGTAATACATCTGGCCCAGGCTTTCTCCACAGCATATACCAATGTACTGCTACACATGTACATGACTCCTGAATGAATAATTCATTGACAATTAAAGACAACTTATAATTCCAAATGAGTGCTTCTCTTCAAACTGTCCCTTGGTAACTACTCTTATACCAATGATGATGCCATTCTTCAAGCTATATTGGTAAACTAACTGTAGAACTAATTTAAAAGCTGCCCAAGAAAGCAATCCAATTGTCTTTCAGTTTGTTTTGAAATCAAACGATACTGCTCTGGTTTGGCCATATAGTTCGGTTTAGTTCTCCTTCAGGAACTAAAGGAAAATATGACTTTTTTCAAAGTTTTTAAAAACAAGATAAGCTATCAAAAAACAGTACCTACTAAAGAGCTGCAAAAGTTGTTTGGATGACAGCTTCCAAGGCAGCTACTTGAAGAAGAAAAAAACCAAACTACGTGTATAGGTTCTAGTACAGTCGTTAAAATGCAGACATTAGTTTACACTCATATCTTGGTTACAGAATTTTAGCAATATGGCCCAGTTTTAAGGTTAGGAACAAAATTATTACTAATTATTACTTCTTTCACTATTGAATTTAACAAAATTTTACATTAAGTTCACCTTTCAGATTTTTGACAAAATGTTTTAAGGATAAAGTTATTGTTTAGAATTGTTTCAAGCACTATTCAAGAAAAATTATAACTACAAATTGAGTTAAAAAAAAAACAAAGGTAAGTGGCTTCAATTTTAACTAAAAGTTAGAGCTTCCACTTATGTGTACTGAGCAATCCAGCAAACCACATTAGGAGCAAGAGTCGCTTAGCAAGACTGCATTCTAAAGTAGGTAAAGGTGTAAGGTAAGCTCTGAAATCACCTAAGCCTTTTAAACTTCGTTTACAACGTTTGAGGAAGCAAACCTCATGGTGCTGTGAAGACAGCACAAGCTGCAGAAAGTTTCCTGGTCCCGAACATATTTTACTTCCTTGGTCAGCACAGACTTGCCATTGCTATACATTTTTTAAAGGATCACAGTTTTTAGCTCTTCAATAATAATACTCCTCGAGGTTTTTTTTTTATAGCCAGGAAATAATATGTTACATTTTAATGATTATTAAAGGTTTATAGCGATCCTGCTCATTGGCAAAGCTAAGTACAGACCCTGTCTGTGATGATCGATAATCAATAACAGAGAAGAGCCTACATGGAGGAAAAGAAAACTCCACCGTGTCGATCCATGTTCATGGGGTTCACTGTAAAAGTAACCCACCATTGACATTTTCCCAGGATTTGGTCTGTGGAAATACAACCCTGACGACCACATGGCAAATTCGAACATTCAAATCTGAGTTTGACTTTTCCAATTACTCCAGTTTTAGGGAGCACTTGGTCTCCTAGAACTCTCATTAACTTACTGTGGACTATTTAGAGGTCACATAACACCTACCTGCTCCTTATTCTCTAAGAACGATAGGACAAGAGGACACCCTCCTCCTTCCTATGGGGGCTGTTGTGAGTACACTGATAAATACGTACAAAATGGTAAATGTTCCTATTTCATCCAACATTTTGAAAGATGTCAACCAAACACAAATATTTTTAGTGTGTGAATTAAAACGCCTTTTACCGATAGCCTCAGATGTTTCCTTATGAGATACTGTGTCAAGAACTGGTTTATGTATTATCGGTCTTCCCAGAACGCACAGATATCACATTTCATAATAGCCTGGTATGATGACTGCTGTCAAAGTCACCATAGAAACATCCTGTCCTAGAGTGACATACTGTATTAGCGTGACAGAAGACTAAATAAAAAAAAAAAAAATACAGAACTAAACCAGGCACCTGGGGAGAGGGCCGGTTTGGGGAACACTAGCTGACTGAGGGACGCGCCAACCGAGCAGAAGGAGCATCCCCTGGGCGGGGCTGGGGACCGTTGAGGGCTCGCGAGACGCAGAGGACAGCAACTTTGCCCAATCCCAACCCCATCCAGCAGATCGGCCTTTGGGTCCGTCTGCTCCACAGTCCATAGACCCGCACGCACGTGAGCTGGGGTGGCGTGGTGTCGACCCTGCGATGGGGCGGGGCAAGCACCTCATACCCCGAGATGGCCCGGGCCAAGCACCCGAGGTTCGGGGGCCGTGATTCCAGTCAGGCTGACCCGGGTGAGTCCCGAGGTTGCACTCGCCCCGCACCGCCTTCCCGCCCACGACGCCCAGCTCCCCGGACCGCACGCGGGACTGACGGAGGCGAGCCCCGCGCGCGAGCACCCGCCCCAAGCAGGGCCCCGGGGGCCACGCTCACCTCCGAGGCCCGGAGCCGCCGCCTGCAGCGGGAGACAGCGGCCCGGGAACCGCGCGCCAGGCCAGCCGCGCGGGGACCTCGCCGGGTAGCGGAGCAGCCTGCATTGCCTCCGCGGAAGGGAGGCCTCTACTGTCCGGCCGTGGAGCTGCAGCGCGTGCGCCACCGCCAGGCCCCGCCCTTACTGTGACCCCGCCCACATAACGGCCACGCCCCGTGAATGGCTCCTCCCCGGGGCCTGCCCCTAGCTGTTCAAGCTCCACCCACCGGCCGCCTCCACGCGGGTCCCTCTCCCTCCCCGCCTCCCAGCCCGCCGGGTGTAATCGGCCCTCTTCGGGAGATGAACGCGAAGCGACGTGGAAACCCTTCCACCAAAATGAGCTGTGATATCCTTTTGATGGCTATAATTTATTCCAAATCGTCCCTGGACTGAAACGATCAATTAGCAGCCCGAAACGCACTGTGAAGTAAATTGTCACACTCACTATTACAGGATGGTTATCATATATTTATAAGGTGTGTTTTCTGCAATCAGAACCAACAAGGTGTTGAGCGATCAGTCATAAACGCACTTCTTCAGAAAAAAAAAAAGGAGAGAGAGGGAGAGAGAGAGGGAGAGAAGCTTCAGCATTGTATGTCAGCGGAGAAAAATCCTTATGACAGTTATCCCTCCCTCCCTAGTGATGCTTCCTCTGGCAACTGGAATGAGGGCTCTGCACGTCTCTCAGACACTCGCTACCCCGGAGCAGTGGGGGCTGTGAACTGGCAAGAGAATGGTAGTCCTCAGCTCAGAGGAGAGGTTCCTCTACTGTGTACTGTATACCGGGATTACTCTTCACGTCCCCGCCCCCATGCCCTAGAATCTTTCCAAGCGTC
The DNA here is from genome assembly GCF_011064425.1 of Rattus rattus. Taxonomy (NCBI): domain Eukaryota; kingdom Metazoa; phylum Chordata; class Mammalia; order Rodentia; family Muridae; genus Rattus; species Rattus rattus. The sequence goes on from NC_046164.1 coordinate 16,286,731, forward strand.
AACAGAATGGTTGGGTTCCACCCACAGTATCCCTTCTTCCTCAGGCCTCTCTGCTGTTTTTGTGCTGTAGAGGTGCTGTCCGGACCATATTGAGTATGCGCTATGGGGTGCGTTGTATTCTGAATCGGAACCTACCAGAATTTCATCATCACTCATAAACAATCATGGCAAACAGAAAATCATAAGATACTGGCCCAGTCTGAACCAAACCATGGAAACATTGTTTTCTTTATCTTCCTTCTGAATTGTCAGAACTACATAGATCTAGGAATTCTGAATCCCCCTTAACAAACTGTCCAGCAGTCACCCAGGAACCGGCTACAATCATTTTTGCAAAGATTCTGCTTTGCATCCAACCTAATGCCCTTTTTGCTTGAGAAACAACCCTAGAGACACGTAGTCGCTTACAAATCCTGGGTTTCATTTCTCAATGCACCGATTGAAAACTTTAAGAAGACTTAAGTACCTAGAAGTCAACCTCTGTGGTAACAGTGTGATAACGTGCAGAGTAAGTCAGCGACTGTGACCAGGAAAGGCAGAACCCATGGAGAGAGAGAGTTCATGCCACCTTCACTGAGGCTAAGGAAGACTTCGTAGAAAAGGAAACTGACTGGGCATTTGGATTGCAGGGTACCTGGAGCTGTTAGACCGCCCTCAGCATAAGAGTTTCCGTAGTCCTCTCTCAGAAAACACTGTGACTAGGGACTCTTGTTTCATTTGAAGGCTGGCACAGCAAGAAGCCAGCTCACTACCTTTCCTCTGTGTCTTTCACTGTTACTAACTTCATATGCATTAACTGGCTACTAATATTATTGAGCACTTAGTCCTTGCCAGGCACAGTGCTGTAAATTGTTTTGTTTAATCACATCCACAGTCTTAACAGAAAAGGTTCTTCGTCTTGCCCGTGATGAAGCTGAGGCAGACACTAAGTAATTTATCAAGGGTCATGTAACTCTTAAGCGATACCCTCAAACCAAGAGAAGACTGTGTTAGCTATCCTTTGCTCCCACAGATCCTTAGAGAAACTAGGGAGAAAATGTTTCCTTTCCTTCTTAGCCAAGGAGGGTTAAAAAAAAAATGTTTCTTTTCATTCTTACCCTCCGGAGAGTGAGTTCAGCTGCTGTTGGCCCAAAGCCAGCCTGGAACATCGCAGCACAGAACAGCTCAGCTCAGCTCATGGTGGTCAGGAAGGGATGATGCTTTTCAAAGGCGTCCTGGTGACATCATTCCCCCAGCTCTGTCCTATATCCTAATACTCCATTCAGTTACAATACAGTCCCCACTACCCTCAGAAGGCAGCCACCTGTTACCATGACGACAGGAGCAAGCCTTTTGGGGTATCCAAACCCTGATAGTCTTGAATGCTCAAGCTCCTCACCCCAATAACGTGATATTCTAGAAATGTAAAATGGCAATGGTGATTGGTTTTTGGTTTTGCTTTGTTTTTAAACTATTTTACTGGGACAGTGATAAAAGGTGGAAAAGTGATTTCTGGATGAAATGTAAAGAAAGCCAGGAACCGGAGCTCACTCCATCCCAGTAAGCTGGGAGGCTGAGGCAGGAGGAATGGAGTCAGAAGCCATTCTGGACAACATAGTGAGTTCCAAGCCAGCCTGGGATGACTTTTTTCTGTGTTGAGGTCGGGGCAGAGAATGAATGAGTAAACAATCAAACAGCTACTTGCAAGAGAAAGCGTCAGTGGGAATCCCTGACCCGGGAATATCTCCTCTGCTTTCTCTCCAAGTTCTAGGTTTCTTTTTTCAGAGTTACCACCTGCTCTACGCCCACATGGCTTTAGCCAAGGTCAGTAAGGGCTACTAAACTGGGGAGAGGGGAGAATCCATAGAAGGCAAAGAGCAGCCTGGGGAGCAGCCGCAGTGGAAGGCAGCACGGGCCAGAGGCCCTTGTCCCAGACACCCAGCTCTGTGAGAATGAGACTTGGCTTCCTGATGAACACTAAATTACCACCATCGCTAAACTCTCCCTTAATAGACTTGTAAAGATCTGCTCACTACCTTCCCCCTTCATGTAGAATTTGTAATCAAGAGCCCAATTTTGTCATTTGGAAATACTAATTATCTAATCACGGCATGCCGCATAACGTACTTGTCTGCCCAATTAGCTAGGACAATTATTAAAATTCAGAGGCCTAATTATGTCTCAATTTAATGCTGGCAAACTTGCATACAGAGCAGTAATTAAAATCCTCTCTTTGCCTCTGCCTTTAGGGCACAGGATGATTAGGCCCTGTCAGGGGGTGTACTGAACCAAACCAGCGAAGCGTATTGTGCAGCATGACCCCGCATTGTTAAGTGTGTCAACATATTAACCTGAATTCCCTTCAGCCCCCACATAATCACATTTGGTGCAGGAATAAAGGAGCTAAAACATGAAGCATTTTATTAAAAAAACATAAATTCTTTTTAATTAATGCTATGAGGGTTTCTGGTGAATTCCAAGCTTCGAAAGCGCTGGAAGACACGACTGGCTCATCTAATTACGAGCAAATTTGCTCTCGTTAGAACTCCTTTTTTAAAAAAAAAAAAAGAAAGAAAGAAAGGGAGGAAAAAGAAAAGACCTCGTTCTATGAAAATGATTTGGGGGGTTAGGATATATTGGGGGGATCGAGCTCGTCAGCTTCCAGTAATACAGTGGAATAATAGCTCTACCGAGAGGGCACAACTCAATGTCTGCTTCCAAGTGGTTCAGCCCAAGACTGCAGGCACCAAGGGGCTATCTGCTTTACTGCTTGAAACACATTAATAAGAGTGGAAAATTAAAAATCATAATATTGAAACAAATTCAAAGTGTTTATCTTTGGCGCTCTTCAAGTTTGATGTATGAAAGCCAGCCAGCGTGAGGAGACCTTCACACTGGGAAAGTCCACGATGCTCTGGAGCCCCTCAGCGTGCTGAGTCCTGGACAGCACGTCCCCTCCGTCCCCTTTGAAGCTCTCTCCTCTGTGAATTAAGGAGAGGTTCCAACCCCCACTGAGACTTCTGAGCACGTTCCGAATTCTGGGTTCCGTTCGTATTAAATCAGTGGTTCTCAGCCTGTGGGTCTTGACTCTTTAGAGGTTGGATGACCCTCACACATGTGGGGTTGGTGTCATCAGACACCCCGCACATCAGATATTTACACTATGATTCACAACAGTATCGAAATTATAGTTATGAAGTAGCCATTTTATGGTTGAGGGTCACCACAACATGAGGAACTCTATTAAAGGGTCATTATCTTAGGGACGTGGAGAGCCACTCGCTGTATCAAATGAGTAAGGGACCATGCTCAATCTAAGACTCTAAATAGCTCGTTTGTAACAAGGTTTGTTACAGTTGCTTCCAAACTTTTCATCACAGGATAGCTAGAGAGCAACACACACACACACACACACACACACACACACACAGAGATACACACACACACAGAGATATACAGACACACAGATATAGACACACATACATACACACACTTACACAGAGAGAGAGAGAGATACACACACAGATATACAGATACACAGACACAGACATAGACACACATACATACACACACACAGATATACAGATACACAGACACAGACACACATACACAGACATAGACACACATACATACACACACATATGCACACGGATACACAGACACGCACACACAGAGAGAGAGAGATACAGATACACAGACATAGATACACATACACACACACACACAGAGAGAGACAGACAGACAGACACAGAGAGAGATACAGATACACAGACACAGACATAGACACACATATATACACACACTTACACACACGGATACACAGACACACACACACAGAAAGACACACATACGCACAGTGGCAGATTGAATGAGAAACACCCCACCATCTCAGGCATTTGAACACTTGGTCCCCTGTCAGTGGCACCATTTGGGGAACTGCGGCCTTGAGGGAGGAGGCCCACCACTGGGAGCCTGCTCTGAGATAAAGCCTCATTCCATTTCTCAGCCACCGTACCTTACTTATCCTTGTTGCCATCCTCCATCGACTTGACGGGCTCTGTCAAATAGCTGCTCTTTTTCATGGTGTTTTACCTCAGCAACAGAATTGTAACTGACACACACCCTTACCTCCCCAGAGTTCTCTCACTTGATCTTTGCATCTCATGACAACCTTGTGACCTAGCGGGCCAGCCAGGCAGGCCTCCATTCGATTATATAAAGCTAGTGAGATACTATTGCAGGCTCACCTCTCCACGTCCCACTTCCCAGTAACAGGCGAGGTGAGACTGACCTAGCCACAGACTCGAACCTCTTCAGACAGAGGGCTGTAGGCAGAAATCGGGTAGAGATGCTAGTTTGGTTAATCTCACATTGAGACCAAAGCATGGATGGCGTTATATTTACCCAATAAGATAGAGCCTATGTAGCATGCTAGAGGGTCCTCTATCCTCAGTCAGTAATCGAGCAACGTGCTTAGTCAGATTGGCCAGGTTTGCCCATTTTCTCTTTCAGCTTTTGAAAAACATTGTGCGTATGTATGTAGTGTACGCATGTGTATTCTCTCGCTCACACACGTGTGTGTGCATGTGCGTGCCAGGCTTCCGGTGTCTTCCTCAGCCAGTCTCTACCGTATTTATTGAGACAAAGGCCTCCTATTGGACCTGCTGTTTACGGATCCATCAGGCACAGCTTGGGGCTGGAAAGATGGCTCAGCCTTTAAAAGCCCTGACTGCTCTTGCAGAGGACCCACGTTCGGTTCCCGGCACCCACCCAGCACGTGCTCACGACCATCTGAAACGCCAGTTGCGGGGGGATTTGCTACCATTTTCTGGGCTCCCTGGGTGTTACACACACAAACACACAGGCAAAACACTCAGACACGTGCAATAAAGTTAAATCAATCTTAATCACGAAAGGCAGAAAGGAAAACTGAGCGTTGAGTTCCCAGGATCCTCCTGGCCTTGCCTCTCCCCACCAGAAGGGCAGGCGAGTCGCAGCGTGCCTGGCTTTTCACAGGGGTGCTGGGGATCGTTGTCCTTGTGATGGCGTAGTAAGCACTTCCTTTACCCCCTGGGCCATCTCTCTGGACTCCTTTCAATGTGCACATTCTGAAAATATGGAGCTTCATCCGAGTCAGCGGCAGAAGGTTCCATCCCCCTGGCCTTGCTCTGGACGCCACGCGGTCTGTTCTGGCTGGTCCCCTCGCCTTCGGACGCAGGCACAGACTGACTACAGATAAGTCTCCACAGAAGCTGCTTGTCTAGAGCCAGGGCAGGCCCTTAGGTGCTCGTGCTATGGAACCAGAGGGTTCAGGCTGCCCCGACCTCCCGAGGAGTGTGCCCCTATGCCCTACGTCTTGAAAATGGCTTTGCTCTGAATCTCCTCGGATGTCAGACTGAAGTGCAAATCTGTGTTCCGACTTGTCCCCGTCCCTGTCAGCATGTTTTCCTCTTGTCAGCAGCAATTGACTGGTCAGGCTCACCCCTGTACAGCAATTGTAACAGCTCATTGACAGACCAGTGACCCAGCTGGACCTGATAATGGAAAACTATTGATTTTTGTGGGTTCCACGAATCTCAAATGAACGGCCGATGTAATGTCATCAATTGTCTCAGACTCTTGATAACCCAGGGGGAAAAGTTTCAGGGTTGCCTGGATTTTCTGACAATAGTGTTTCGAAATCTCACAGAGCGTCGGGAAGCTGCGGCCCACTTCCTGGGCGGTTTCCTTGGATGATCCGTATTAGTCCATCAGCCTTATAAATATTTTATCAAGCTGGGGGGGTCAGCAGTTAAGCAGTTGAACTGAAACGTTATACATCACTAAGCAGAGAAACTTATGGGGAGAAATAGGGAGGACAGTGTTTAAAACATTTATTTGTTTTTGCGATGCTAAGCGTAAAACCCAGGACCTTCTACCGGGTAGGCATCTTACCACTGAGCTACACTACCTGCCCATCCCATTTGTTGCAAATATGAAAGAGAAGAAAGGTTGAAAGAAACCCAAAATATATTGCCTCTCCAACCTCCTGATGTATAAAATTGTGACGGAGCCTTGCTTCTGCTTGCCTTTGTTAATTTGCGTGGGGTAGAAAGGAGGCCTTGAAATGTATGCAGCCGTGCATTTAGATGCCTTGTATGGGGGCTGCGAAACCATCATTTATTTAGTTTTGATTTCCAAAACTTCCTTCTTTCATCCTTTAAAAGCCATCAGACAGGGGCCGGAGAGATGCCTCAGCCGTTCAGAGGCCGTTGTTCTTGCAGAGGAGAACTGAACCCTTGTTTCAATTCCCAGCATGGTGGCTCTCGATCTTCCATAACTCCTCTGACCCCCTCAGGCAGCAGGCGTGCAGTCGAGCAAAATACTCAGACCCATAAAATAAAATAGATCTTTAAAAATTAAAAAAAACAACAAAAAACAAAGTGAAAACCATCAAACATTGCTTTGTGCGTTTGAAAAAGTTACTTCTTTTAAAGCCAAATTAGCAGTTTCTCCCAGTAGAAAAACAGAGAAAACTCCATCTTCTGAGCTGAGTTTTCGCAGATAGAATGTCTGGTAATGGCCTCTGTCAAAAGGAGCACCCCTTACAGAAAGAAAGGAGGGAGAGCTATTGATCCTCGGTATGGACCCAGTGAGTTTAGTTCTCAATCACTTGTTGTGAGAACATAATCTCCTCATGTCCTGATCACATCCAGACACTGGAAGAAGATGGTTCTCAGGGAGCTAACCCAGCGGATCACAGACTGCCCAGAGGGGGTTGGAGAGAGAAGTCTCAGCGGGGAGCCAGGAGACACAGACCTCAGGGTGAGAAGCCCAATATGGCAGGGCCTTATTCACAGGGCTCGGCTGTCTTCACACTCTGTCCTAATGGTCTCTTTATGGCCTATGATTACTTCACCCCTCAAACACTCTATACCTGGTCTTCCGCCACCAAAGCCAACAATGCTCACTGACTGTCACTTTGTGAAGAAATGCAAGGTGGCGGTCTAAAAGGAAATGAATTGAAGATGCACTGAAGACAAGGTCAGCAGTATCCGTAATTTTATAAACCACATAGCACCTGGTAAAAGGAGATCACAATTATCTGAAACTGCCGTGTAGCCTACAATGGTAGGTCAGAGGTTGGGTCTGGGTGATCCAGGCTCTGGGGCTCTTTGGGGTGGTACAAAGTGTAGACATTAAGATCCAAGAGCAGGAAAGACCTTTTTAAATTGTTTACTTCTATTGAATTCGTTCTTTGGAAATTTTACACACACAATGCATTCAGGGGGGTCCTTTTGATGGGATCCCCTTCTTTTTTGGTCTTTTTTGGTCATTTTTCAAGTGGTTATCCTGACTCTACTCCCAGCTTTATCTGAAGTTGTGTCTCAAGTCTATTCCTGAAGGGAGTTGCTGTCAGGTGTAAAATATTGTTAAGTCTGACTTGGTTATTGAGTGAATCTCTACTCACCCTCTGGCAATAGACGCAGCCTCCCCAGAGTACATCATGCCTAAAATTCAACTACCTGGAGGGGTCTCTGGGAACAAGGAAGAAAATGGGACACATGGACTCAGAATAACTCTGAGTTACTCTAGGTTGATGTCATTATGCAGGTGACGGCAGGTACAAGACAGAACAAGGCCTGTCATTGGATGAGAAGGAAGGATGGGTGGGAGAAAAGTTTTAGAGAGGAGGAGTTCGGAGCAAGAGGAGAGGGGGAACAGCCGAGAGAATATGGAAGCGGATGTTAAGATTCCTCTCTGCACATTTATAGATTGTTATGACTATTCTTAAGGGATGGATGTGTACAGGATTTTGTGTGTCTAGATAAGCAAAACATATCTTATCTAGGTGGGCAATTATATCTTATCAATTGTATCAAAGATTATTGTGTTTTCTTTCATGTGGCGATGTAATTGAGTTCAAGAGAGTGTGTGGTGGCTGGACATACTGAACCGCCACAGAATTGGGATGTGTATGACTGGCAGGATGGCAACCTGCCTTGGGAACTAGAAGGGTAGAGAGATTGTTACGGGGCTCAGAGAGCGGCCATCAGCAGTGTGATATGGGATGGAGCTCAGCGGGTGAGAGGCTTTGTTGACTGAGATGAAAATATCCCACAGATGCCATTTGGCCCATGGTGCCAGCACTAACGCAGGATAAAAGGAACTTTTTTTCTTTACTATACCACAACGAGTCACAAAGGCTCTTAGAAGATAACTCACCATCTACGAAATCCAGGACACCATATGATAAGCAAGCCTGGGTCACATGGGCTACCAGGGCACCAGTGAACTGCCTTGAGATCTGATAGGACCTTCCATCTCTGTTACAGATGGAAAGTCACACCAGTGACCCACAAGAAAGGACCAGAACTGCTCACCCGATCACTGCCCACACTTTTAACCAGAGAGTCTTAAAAGAGAAGGCTGGGCATGGGGGTACACACCTCTAATTCTAGCACTTGGCAGGCAGAGGCAGGCAGATCTCTGTGAGTTCGAGGCCAAATCCAGGAGAGTCAGGGCTATGTAGAGAGACTCTATAAATACATACACACATACATACATACATACATACATACATACATACATACATATACACACATACATACATACATACAAACATACATATATACACACATACATACACACATACACACATACATACATACATACATACACACATACACACACATACATACATACATACATACATACACACATACACCCTCCTAATGCTGAGACCCTTTAATACAGTTCCTCACATTGTGGTGACCCCCCCCACTATAAAACTATTTTTGTTGCTACTTCGTAACTCTGATTTGCTACTGTTACAAATCATTACGTAAACATCTGATGTGCAGATGGCCTTAGGTGACCCCCGTGAAGAGGTCATTCGATCCCAAATGGATTGTGACCCACAGGCTGAGAACGGTCGCTTTAAACAGCTGGTGCAAGGCAGAGTGTATAAGCAGCAAGCATGTAGACTAACGTCGGACTAAGACAAACTCTCAGCAAACACCACTGTCCAAGTAAAGACCAATGTCTCCTCAACAACAGAAGGGTCGGTTCATCAGAAAAATCCTACATCTGCGTATCAAAATTAGAGTTGCAAATTACACTGTACGATAACTGCTAGAACTAAAGGGAAAAAGAATTTTAATTATCGATTTAATATCTTCTTACAAGTAAGCCTTGCCCAAGTCATTAGGAACACAGAAGTGAATGGCGCAATCAAGCCATGTGGACACCATTGGCGTTCATGTAACAAGGGTACCCCGGGGTAGAGTCTGCTCTGCCTTCAAGGGCGCATGGACCATTCACCGTGGAAGATCATATGCTAGAACATAAAAGATGCCTCAGTAAATCTGAATAGACTGAAATCCTACAAAGTAAGTTCTTCGAGTAAAATAAGATACTTTGTAAAGGTCCCAATATTTAGAAATTAAGTGACAAACACCCGATCCTTGGTATTAGGGTTTATGTATCTTGGATTCAATCAACTGAGGTTGAGAAACATTTGAAAGGACACCACTGTATCTGTGCTCAGCGTACACAGGGAGGGGCTGGGATGTAGCTCAGTCGCTAACGTCCTTGCTTAGTTAACATCTGTGAAGCCACAGGGTCTGTTCTTGGCTTCCACACACTGGCTGTGCTAGCCTACTCCCAGCATCTACAGTACCAGCGCCTGGAACCCTGAGGAAGAAGGATCAGAAGCTCTGAGTCATCTTTCCCTAGAGGAGACCCAGTCTCACAAAAAGTACATGGGATGTGCAAATCCTATAGCTGTAGGTTGATGTCATTATGCAGGTGATGGCAGACGCAAGATAAAACGGGGCCTGTCATTGGATGAGAAGGAAGAGAGGAGGGAACAGAGGTTTCAGATGGGAGGGAGAAGCAGAGAGAGGAAGGAGAGGCAACATGGAGGCAGACGTAAATGATACTCGACATGCATCCCTGCATGGATACAGGTGGTTATGAATATTTCCTAAGGAATGAATTTCTATAGGTCAAATTATCTTATCTGGGTGGGCAGTTTATATCTGTATCAATTTGGTTGTGAGTTTATTGTGTGGATGTATTGTGGATTGAGAATTTAACACATAAATCTGATTGATAAATTACAGCTTATTGAGTCACGATTTCACCGGGTCATTGGGAGTTTATACTTTTAACTACTAGGGGGTAGTTGTTGGGAGTGTGGGGAGAGTCCGTGGCAGGGAACCGAGTTAGGCCAGACCCATGTGTGCTTGTACTATGCCACATGGGTACACCGCCTTTAGAGCCAAAGAAGCATTGTCTCCCAGCAGCAGGAGACACAGGTGGCATGTACGCTGCCTGAGGTGCTGAGCAGTGGCACTCTTAGCCGCTGAGTCATCTCTCCAGCCCCTGAAACTGGGGTTTCCACAGAGCAGCCTGACTGAACGTTTGGGAACGCACTGAAGGAAAACAAGAAGACAGGACAGCAGCTTGTAAGGAGCCAGGACATGCAGAGACAGTGGTTTTAAGCAAGAGGTTAAAGGTGAAGACAGCAGGGAAGAAGTGGGGTCTGAAAACACGATCCCTTCACTTCACTGAGATGTAATTTATACACAAAGCAATCCAGTTACCCCCCTACGCGTGAGTATGTATGTGCATGTGTGTGTATGCGTGTGTGTGAGTGTATGTAAGAGTATGAGTGTGCCTGTGTGTCTGTGTGTGAGTATGCATGTGAGTTTGTATGTGCATGTGTGTGAATGTGCATGTGTGTGTGACTGTGTATGTGTGAGTGTGTGTGAATGTAAGTGTGAGTGTGTGAATGTGTCTGAGTGTGTGTTGCGTGTGTGTGTGTGTGTGTGTGTGAGAGAGAGAGAGAGAGAGAGAGAGAGATCCTCTACTTGTTTGAAATTTCCATTTGAAGTCTTTTTCCAAATACTGCTCCATTGTTTGTAGAAGCCAAACTTTGTTTATTTCTTGCTGCTAATGGACATCTAGGTGATTAACAGCTTTGAATTTCCATGAACGAACCATCTGTGCATATGTGTGCACAAATATTTGCGCAGACAAATATATTCTGTTTCTTCTAATATCTGTGGGCATGACTGTCATGGAATGTCACGAATCACGGTCAGATGTTTAAAACAGGCTGGCAAAGTGTTTTAGCAAGTAGCCGTGCTATTCCACATTCTCACCATCAATGGGGGTCCAGCTGTTCTGTGTCTTGTTTATTTCGGCCATCCCGGTGTGTGCGGTTTATTTCTGCCATCCTGGTATGTGTGGTTTATTTCGGCCATCCTGGTGTATGCGGTTTGGAAATACCTGCCCAGGACACTAACCTGTCTGCCCGCCCAGTTCCCTGCCTTTCAATGCTGCCGGCTAAATGGCTCACTTTAAGCTTCACCTCTGCCATCTTTTGCACACCCAGGATGCTCATGGCTATTATTTTGCCATACAATGAATGCCTATTAGGTTGCTCCTACTTCGGGGCCATTGTAAGAAATACTAATTGTAAAATTCATCTACAAAGCATTGTGGGTTTCTTTCCAAGGGACTAACGGAGCCTTCCCTGCAGAGGAAGCTTTTGGTTTCACTGCTACCAGCAACTTAGGAGGCTCCCAGTTTTTCCATATCCTTGCCCACACTTTTCATTGTCTTTTTAAAGTAAAAATTAAACCTGAGCACGCATGTGTGCAGTGCCTCACCACACAAGTAGGACTTGCCTATGGGAGAATGTTCAGAAGATGGTTCTCTCCTTCTACTGTTTGGTCCCGGGGAGTAAACTCAGAAGGTCAGTCTTGGCCGCCAAGGCCTTACCCACTGATCCACTGCACACTGATTTGTAAGACTTTTAATCCACTTCTCATCGTACTGTATACTCTTATATATTGCTCAATTTTGCAATATTTGGCTAAGATTTTCCTGCATATACAGGAGGTATTCGACAGTAATTTCTTATACTGTTTTTGAATGAGTTATAAAGTGTTTCTCTTCCTCCTCTTCCTCTTTCTCCTCCTCTTCCTTCTCCTCCACTTCCTTCTCCTCTTCCTCTTCCTCCTCCTCTATTTCCTTCTCCTTACTAAGATTGAGGATCACTATCAATATTCTTCAAATGTTTGAAAGAATTGACCAGTGAGGCCATCTGTCCCAGGACTTCCCTCGTTGAAACTTGTTTTTCTTACTAATTTTTAAAATAAACAAATATATTTAATGTATTCAGAAGGACAACTAGAAACAGGATTGTGAGTGTCGTGGTAAATTGCGTTTTCAGGTATGCAGCAGGAGAGGAGAGTTTTTAAGGTAGAATGAAGGGGGTGGCAGAAGCTGTGACCCATCGAGCAAGGATCTTGGATGACATCACCGGAGGACTGAGAGGCGATGTCTAAACAGACGTCCTCACAGAAGCAACTATTGTGCAAGGCCACAGTGTGTCAGTCTCCTGACGGTTACTGCCAGTCCCGCCCCTTTAGCCTTGTGCAGGATCAGTCCAAGGATCTTTCTCTGATCTCTGAGGGTAGCAACCGAGCCTTCTTTACTCTCTTTTGACCAGTTGTTGATTTAATCCTTAGGCATGCTGACCTTCTTTGAGTTTCTATGAGCTGTACTGATTTTCACATATTTGTGAGTTCCCCCAATGTTCTACTGTTACTGACATCTAACTTTATCCGTTTATTGTCGAGTGTGCTTTGTGTGATGTCAATGTGCATATTTGTCAAAGCCTGGTTTCTCACCTAACATACGGTCTGACTGTGCTGGAGGATGTTCTCCTTGCACTTGAAAACTGTACTCAATTGTTCATCAAAGTAGCTTTCTGGTTTTTGAGAGTCCTCACTGTGTAGCTCTGGCTGGTCTAGAACTCACTATGAAGTCCAGGCTGGCTCTAACCCACAGAGATCCTCTTGTCTTTGCCTCCCGAGTCCTGGGATTAAAGGGGTGTGCTACCATGTTTGTCTCTAACAACCTGTCAGATCTGATCCGTATTGCTCAAACCTCCTCTTTCCCCACTGACATCCTGCCTTGGCATTTTATTTGTTTTGGAATGTGAGGAATTAAAAGTTTACAAACACTACTTCGAATTGTTTATCTCTCCCTTCAGTTCTATTCGGTTTCTTCTTGAAATCTGAGATACTGTAACAGACACCATATGCTGTTTATACCCGTAACTGTTATTCTTGGTGGCTTCATCGTTTTTCCTGATTTGCCTTCCAATAACAAGTTTCCGTCTTCAAGTTTAACACGTCTGACATTGGCGTATGCTCCCCTGTAGCTGAGTTTTGTTACTTTGCTGATTTCTTCTTTCTTCTACCCTTCTCTACCACTTTTGTTCTGCCGTTTCAAGCCCCTAACACTAGATAGAAAAGAAAAGAAAAAAGGATAGAGGGGTAAGAAAAGAGATCCCTGCAGTAAGTCAGGGGTCAGAAAGGGGGCGGTGCTATTGGCAGACTACTTCCTGCTGAGTTTCTTGAGGCAAGTTTGATCTTTGCCATTAAGATATACAACAACAACAACTTTTTCTTCTTCTTCTTCTTCTTCTTCTTCTTCTTCTTCTTCTTCTTCTTCTTCTTCTTCTTCTTCCTCTTTCTCCTCCTTCCTCCTCCTCCTCCTCCTCCTCCTCCTCCTCTTTTTCCTCTTCTTTGTGCTTCACTACTTAACAAACCACGATCAAAGACAACCAACAAACCCCCACCTCTTGGGGCCCTATTACTTATAAACCTTCTGAAAAGTCCTGAGAATTCCAAACATCTCGCAAATGCAGAAACTATCTTTGGCTGGCAAAATCATGTTCCTGCTAGAGCACCAGACAAATCATAGTCAGCTGCACTCCCCAGATATATTTCAACTATTGTTTACATAGTCTTCACTGTCCAACTATTTGCGAGTGTACTGTGCACTGTGTTATAGTCTTCTTATCCATTCCGTTAAAACTTTTCCTTTAGCACTTCCTGTAGGGTCGGAAAGCAACGAGACCAGCCTCCAAGGTTTGTCCAAGGTTGCCTTGATTTCTCCTTTTACTTATTACTTATCCGTATATGTGTGAGCCTGTGTTAATATGTATGCATCACACGTGTGCGGGAGCCAATAGAAGCCAGAAAGGATGACGTCTTTCGGAACTGGAGATTCAGATGGTTGTGAGCCACGCCGTGGGTGCCGAGAAGTGAACCTCATCACTTCTTGATAAATTCACTTATTTATTGTATATGTGTGAAGGCCTGTGTGTGTGTATGTGTGCCCGTCCCAAGGAGACCAGAAGAGGAAGTTGGATCCCTTGGACCCATCCTTATAGGCTATTGTGAGCCGTCTGATGCAAGCTGGAAACCCATTTGCCAGCTACAGAATTCTTGGGTTTGGAACTTAGGCAGCATCGCCCACTGCCTCTGCCGTCCACTGCTGTTTCTAGGGAAAGAGTCGATGTCAGTGTTTTGGGGGAATCCCTGTGTGTAATACATTACACTTGATCCCAAGCACTAACGTGTGTAACGAGTGACCCTCATCCTGATAATTAAGACTGTTTGACTTTTGCTATGTGGACCTGGTCAGAGCGTTCCTGTTTCTGGCTTTACACAACTTGGATTTTTTTAAATTTTCTTGGATGCAGAGGTTAAACGTTTGGTATTAATTTTTTTCTTATATTACTTCTGTCCTTTCTCTCTTTGCACAGACCTTCTGAATTCCCATGACGCCTTTAGTGGAATGCTGAGCGGTGCCCCTCAGATGAGCGGCGCCCCCTCAGATCGGCGTCATGCTCAGTGCTGACCCCTCAGATCAGCGGCGCCCCTCAGATCTCCAAGGCTCCTCTCGTTTTCTTCATTTTTAGATACAATTTTGTTCCTCAGTCTCCTCAACTGATCTTTTCATCGACTCCTTTTCCTGCAACCTCAATTCAGTGAATTTTTTGTTTTGGTTACTGTACCTTTCAAGTCTAGAATCTCTGTGGCAGGCGACCTTCTGAACTAAGCCGTGAAGCTGCGTCTCTGTTGTTGGAAGTAACTGTGGTATTTTCTTAGTTCAGTGGTCAGTGCCGAGACTCTTAAATATGGAACAAAAGCCCTCCGGTCTTTGCCAAAGGAGTTGTGATGTGTGTTTGTGTCTATGTTTACTTTAAGTTTAGGCACAACTTCCAGGCAGTTACAATTTCTCCCTTAGTGGGCTGGAGAGACGATGGCTCAGCAGTGAAGAGCACAGGACGCTTGCCCGGAGAACCAGGGTTCAGTTACCGACCTGGCCTCAGGCAGCTCACAGCCTCTGTAACTCCAGTTACATTTTGTGAAATAAAACTTTTAGATCCTTCTTGGGCCAGGAGCTTGACCCAGAAACACTGAGCAGTTACTCTTCCTGTTGCTGTGACAAAGCATCCAGGCAGGGGAGGAGGGGTCTGTTTTGGCTTACAGTTCAAGGGTAACAGTCCTTCACTGTGCGAAGCCGTGGTCAGGAGCATGAAACGGCAGGTCACGTGACTCCACAGTCAAGCGCGGGCAGCCACGGGTCATGTTGCTGGAGAAGCCTTGGGTCGCGTGGCTCCACAATCAGAAGCAGAGAGAAGCAGGTCACGTGACTCCACAGCCAGCCTGTCACGTGCTTCCACCGTAAGGGGCGTGATGCGGTGGGTCACTCTGTGCTACGGTCAGGTACAGTCAGGAAGCAGAGTGGCTGTCAGTTCAGCTCACTTTCTTGTTTGTACTAGTCTGGCAGGTAAGGTGAGCTTTCCCACCTTAATTAGTCTAATCTAGATAATTCCTCACGGGTGTCCATAGACGCCTGTCTCCTAGGTGATCCCAGAGCCTGCCAGGTTGACAATATTAACCATCACACTCATCCTCTCTTATGTGCAAGGAAAAAATGAATCCTGAATTCATGAAAGGACAACAAAGAGCCCAGGAGGAGCCCAGGAACTGTAATAATTCCCACATAATAGCATTAAACTCTAATTTAGGACGCGGTAACTCGTTTGTGCTGGATTTCAGAGTGGATGGGACAATGGCTTTTGTGATCTCCTGTGTTCATCCCATCCCACAGCTGTGTGGAGGTGAGGAGAGAGAATCAGTTTCAGCTCGGAGGTCTTCATTTGACTTGTTTCTGTTTGAATGGCACCCTCTGCGCCGGACTCAGACCATACATTCTTTGAGCCTCTCCCTGATGCCGGAATCTATGGGGTCTTAGGGGAGGTGTGGAGGGTAATAAGTGTATTTGGGAGTACAAATAACTTGTGGCAGACATAGTTGCTTTCAATGCGCCCCTCCCTTTGAATACGGACCAACCTCACTGACTGACTTCTAATGAGTAATAAGACAGAACGCTGGTGTCCTGGGACACTAGGACAGGAATAGAACAGTTTCTAACCGGTCCTGACCCTTGGGGTGCTTGGTTCTTAGAACCTGCCAGTGTCGATGAGAGTCTTGGGTTTCTGGAAGGGCGATGTGAAAATGTTCAGTTTTAGCTATCATCCCAGCTAACTGCCAGACAGAGCGAAGGGGTCTGCAGACATTCCCAGCCCCGAATCCAAGAGGGCTGAGCCAGTGCCAAGCGAAGCAGAGGTGAGTTGTCCCTTAGGCCGTCCCGGTTGGCAGAGATACGTGTAGAAAACATATTGTCATTTTAAGCTACCACTTTTGAGGCTGGCTTGTCACACAACACTAGATAATTGGAACAAGATGGTAGTTTTAATTTGCATTTCCCCGATGACTGATTCTGTTACTTTTTCACGTGCCAATTGGCCCTTTAAAATCTTCTCTAGTAAAGTAGCTATTCACATTTTTGCACATTTTAATTAAACACTTTACTTTTCAGTTAGTTGTAAGAATTCTTTATTATTCTGGATTCAAGTCATTTAAGACTGTCCAATTTTCTTCCTCCCTACCTGCCCTTTTTCTTTTATTTTTCTTTCCTCCTCTTCCCCCTCCTCCTCTTTCCCCTCCCCCTCCCCCTCCCCACCCCCTCCTCCTCTTTCTCCTCCCTTTCACCTCCCCCTCCCCCTTCTCCTCCACGACAGGATATCATTATGTCATCTACGCTGGCTTCAAATTCTCAGCTCTCCTCCTGACTACCACCTTCATTTGGGATTACAGAAGCATGTTAGCAAACTTGGCTTAGATCTATCATCTGTCTGTCTATTTTTAACATTATCTTACAAAATAACAGATTTTAATACAGGGTTTTATATATATTTCATTTTGACTGATTCCCCTCTCCTCTGCCTGCCTGTCCCTGCTCTAGTCTTTCACCCACAAGCCCCTCTTCTACTTTGCTCTACTGTCTTCTCACCCCCCCCCCAACAGTCTCTTTTCTCCAATCTCATGGCCTATTCTAGTTCCCTGACCTCTATACATGCTTTCTACCACCTGGCTACCTAACAGTTAGAGGATCCACATGTGAGAACATATAATACTTGTGTTTCTGAGCACATCTTAACTTGCTTAAAATAGTTTTCCAATTCCATATATTACCCTCAAATCTTAATAATTTTATTTTCTTTACAGACAAATAAAATTCCACTGTATATATTACCACGTTTTCATTATCCACTCATCTCTTGGTGGGCATCAGGCTGCTTTCATTCCCTTGCCATTATGAAAAGAACCATGTGATGTTTAGTTTTAATTGTTGGCACAAATGTAAAACCACTCGGAAAGAGAATCTCAGTGTGGAAGTATCTAGATCAAGTTTGCCTCTGGGCAAACCTGTGGAGGATTATATATGCATTATGTTAATCAAGGTAGGAAGAATTGCCCACTGTGGGTAGCTCCATTCCCTAGGCAGGGGATCCTGAATTGTATAGGAGCAAGAAAAGCATGCTGGTGGTGAGCCTGATACTCCTGCTACTCTGAATTCTCCGCCATGACAGACTGTAACCAAAAGACCTTCTCCCTTTTTGTCATAATACTCGATCATAACAAGAGGAAAGAAAATTAAACATGGACGTGCAACTGTCTTACAGCAGAATACAGAATCCTTCAGAGATGCCCAGGAGTCGTATTCATTCATTCATTCATTCATTCATTCTCTCTCTCTCTCCTCTCTCTCTCTCTCTCTCTCACACACACACACACACACACACACACACACACACACACATACACACATACCCCAGTGGCTCATTTCCCCCGCATCCTTACCTGCATTTGTTTCCTTAGTGGCCGTCCTTACTGAGGTGAGATGGAATCTCAGAGTCATTATTTGCATTTCTCTGATGAGTAAAGACACTGAGGACTTTTAAGAGCACACGTAGCCATTTGTATTCCTTCTTCTGACGACTGTTCAGATCTTTGGCCCGTTCGTCGACTGGAAGCTTTGTTGCCTTGGTGTTTAATGTCTGCAGTTCTTTATATATGGTAGATACTGGCCCATCTGAGGTATGCCTGGAGAAGATTCTCTCCCACTCTGTAGGCTGCCTGTTTATTCTGTTGATAGCTGCTGTTTCCGGGCAGGGGATTTTACATTTCACATAGTCTACTTGGGGCTGTTTCCTGCACTGGGGTTTGAATCAGAAATCTGCCTATTCTTATGCTCTGAATGTGGGGCTCATTGAGAATTGATGTTTGCACCAGCATGGATGGAACCCCCGTCTTCTGCAGGGGGACCAGTTTGCCAGCCGCACTCATTTAAAAGGACTTTTTGCACACTCTTAATGTTGCATCTGCAAAGGCAGACACCTTAACGTTTTTATAAAGCAAAATTTACCAACCTTTGAGCACTTAACGGTGCCCCATGCATTTTATTTTGCATTCACAGAAGTGTTCCAAAGGAAGGATTTCTGAGACTGCAATGAAACTGAACGTCAGAAGGATTAAACTGGTTAAGTGTTAAGCACGAAAAACAGCACTGGGTATCAGTCCAGCATGCGTGATGCCAGGGAACAGATTTTCTTTCCCATGGAATAAACTTCAACGGAACCCACATTTGAACCCCGACTCTTTACCTGGTTAATTATGACTCTGGAGATGGGACTAAACCTCTAGGTCTCTAGATCTCTTCACATACATGGACCTGAGCTGGCATCCTGAGCGCAAACACACAACTTCTTTCTTGTGTTCTCCAGACTTGAACTCAGGCTCTCCCTCCTGAAAGGACTCCTGCCTACCGACCTCTCTTCCCAGCCCTGAAATGGTGTAATTTTGTTTGATATTCTTTTCAAGCACCAAGCCTACTGTCTTTCAGTCTTTATAACCAAAAAAATACTCTTTTTTTATTATCTTCTATGGCCTTTTGATGTTAGTAAACACAGAAAACTGGTCACACGAATGCTTAGGACTGACCTAGCTGGCGTGAGAGAATGAGGGAAGGACAGACGCATTCTGAGAAGCTGGGACCTGGTGGGCTGTGAGCTCTGACATGGATGCGCCAACACCAGCCGCAGTCCAGACGCTCAGCGCGCTCTCTCATTGTAGGCGGCCGAATCGAGGAAGTAGGCTTACTGTACGCAGCTGAAGAGGGGTCGGGCTAGCTAATCCCAGTCTTTATGGAGGAGCAGTTCCAGGCTGCAGTATTTGGGAGGAGAAAGCCCTGGCTGATGCTTACTGTGCACTCGCTCAACATTCATGCTGGGACAAGGAAAAAGCCTTACCTGTGGGTCTGTGGGTCAGCGACATTAGGATCCTTGACGTGGCTATGCACACGTCACCAATGCGTAGCCATCCATGCCTCAGTCTCACGTCCTAGCATCTAAGGATGAGTCCTGCTCAGAGTAGTATGCTAGTGACCTGCTCAGGCAAAGCTAAGAGTTGTGAAGTAGCAGTGTAGGGGTCCCATCATGTGCCAGGTGACATTGTATGCAGCTGAAGGCCGGAGCCATCCGTTCAGTAAGACTGATGCTAGCGTGGGATCTCTCCCATAGTCCACTTTCTCTGAATTCTGCATAGGCAACACTGTGGGGACAAGTTCCTTTTTGGTTAACAGGAAATGCCTGCTTAACCAGCCTTACTTTCTTTCTAAACTTTTGTTTCTCAAATCGTTCCTAGGTATATGGGTAGTAATTTGAATTAAAGATTATAGGTTTTGCGGTTGATGAGTTGACTATATAATTTAAATTTTTTTCTTTAACATTATTATCATCGTGTGTGCACATAATAAAAGTGTGGGTATGAATGCCACAGTGCTAGTGTGGAGGTCAGAGGACAATGTTATAGAGTTAGTTCTCTCTTTCCACATCACCAGGCTTCAGGAATCCAATTCAGGTTGTCATACTTGTGGGGCAAGCCTTGCACCCATTAACTTATTACCATGTGTGGTGGTTGTAATATGCTTGACCCAGGGAGGGGCACTATTAGGAGGTGTGGCCTTGTTGGAGTGGGTGTGGCCTTATTGGAGGAAGTGTGTCACTGTAGGGGCTTTGAGACCCTTCTCCTAGCTGTCTGAGGGTCTCAAAGTCTGGCTCACTCTGCTCCTGGCTTCCTTCGGGTGAAGACATAGAATTCTCAGCTCTTCCAGCACCATGCCTGTCTGGATGCTGCCATGTTTCCTGCTATGATGATAATGGGCTGAACCTCTGAACCTGTAAGCCAGCCTCAATTAAATGTCATCGTTTATAAGAGTTGCCTTGGTCATGGTGTCTGTTCACAGCAATGGAAACCCTAACTAAAACACCATGCAGCACTGCATTGGTTTAAAAACATTTTTAAAAGTCTTTATTTTTATTTCATGCGTATGAGTGTTTTTGTGTGCACAAATGTATGTGCAGCACTTGAGTGCAGAGATGGAGGTGAGAAGAGGGATGAAGAGTCCTTGGCAGTGGAGCTTCTGTTCATTGTGAGCCACTGTGTGGGTTCTGGGAACCAAACATGGATTTTCTGCAAGGGCAGTAAGTGCTCTTAACTGCTGAGCTGTCTCTCCGGCCTCCAGTATTGTATTTTTTTTTAATTTTGAATTATTTCCTACCATCATCCCACTATTAAGTCAAGGGCTGACTGGCCCTGCATTTACGCAAGTCCCAGATTTACCTTGTTTCCAAGTTTCTGTGTTTTGTTTAGATTAAAAAATTAATACATATTCATTGTGCAAATAAATTTCATAAAGCCATTTTTATTCAAGTCTATTATGTACTTGACCATATCCCCTGCTCATCATCTTATGTCCATGCTAGTTTCTCTCAACATACACTACACACACACAGCAACACACTACACACTCTACACACACATTCCACACACACACTATACACACACGCTGCACACACACACACACACTGCACACACACACATACACACCACACACTATACACATACACCACACACACTCCACACACCACACACTATACACATACACCACACACACTCCACACCCACACACCACTCCACACACACACACACCCCTCACACACACTCCACACACACTACATACACACACTACATACACACACTATACACTCTACACACACATATTATGCATACATACCACACCTATACTATACTCTCCATACACACACACTACACATACTACACATATGCATATACACATCACACATATGCACACACGCACCACACATGCACCCACACACTACAACTCTACACACACATTCCACACACACACTATACACACACTGCACACACACACACACACCACACACTATACACATACACCACATACACTCCACACTCTATACACACACACATTACACACACACACTCCCCACACACACTCTCCACACATACTACATACACACACTATACACTCTACACACACATATTATGCATACATACCACACACACACTATATGTTCTATACACACACATTACACACACACACTACACATACTACACATATGCATATACACATCACACATATGCACACACAAACCACACATGCACCCACACTCTACATACTCTACCCACACACTTCACACATACACAGACATTCCACACACATTCCATACATACACACTATACACACACACACTCCATACTCATACACAGTCCATGTACACATACAAACATTCCACACACATGCACACTCCACACACACACACTCAACACTCCATACACACAAACATTACACATACTACATACACACACACATACACATACACTCCATACACACATACATTCCATACACACACTCCATACATACACATACACACTCCATAAACATATACACACACCCTATACATACACAGTCTAAACATTCACACACATGCACATACACACACTGCATAGATACACACGCACACCCAGGTACTATGTGA
This sequence comes from Rattus rattus, assembly GCF_011064425.1. Classification (NCBI taxonomy): domain Eukaryota; kingdom Metazoa; phylum Chordata; class Mammalia; order Rodentia; family Muridae; genus Rattus; species Rattus rattus. Next base: position 16,308,836 of record NC_046164.1, read on the forward strand.
AGGGACACCTGGCATCTGTGTTATTTGACGTAACAGAACGGGCTCCAGTCCTCTCTCCTTCTGACTAATGACATCGTTTCTTTTAGCCACTGTGACCCACTGCTGCAGTCAGCAAGGACATGCAGGTGTCCCTGCTGTGCTCAGGTGACCTTGACAACACCTTGACTAGTGAGCCTGACATGGCTTTGGTTTTAGGGTTGTTGTTTTAGAAATTTTGATATTTGCTGAAGTAACTTATATTCCAAGCAGTTTAGAAGCGGTCTCTTCCCCCTACGTTTATGCCAACATTGGTTATTGTTTTCTTAGTCATTCTGACTGGGGTAAGAAAGAAACTCAATGTGGTCTTAAATAGAATTTTCCTAATGTCTCATAAGGTTGGAGTTACACACACACACACACACACACACACACACACACACACACACACACAGATAGACAGACAGACTTTGCATGCACACACGTTTTGTCTGTGTTTATACCATACCATGCATGATACAGATACCTCACGCCCCTCAGGTCCACAGAAGTCAAGAGTGTACTGGATCCCCTGGAACTGGAGCTGTGGATGGTTTTGAGCCACCATGTGGGTGCTAAGAACCAAACCTGGGTCCTCTGCAAGAGCAATGGGTACTCTCTACTGTGCAGCCGCCTCTCCTGCCCATGGTGTTTCCGTTGTTGTTTTGGTTTGTTTGTTTTGAGAAATAGGGTCTTACTTTCCCTGTAATGCTGGCTGGCCTCCCAAGTTCTGCTTTTTCCATGAGTTTAACTGACCCCTTCGAGTTCATCTGAGAACTACCCATTTGTTCGCCCAACTGCTGGTTTGGTGGAAGTGTCCAATGTACCTTTCTTGTGTGTCCTCTGGGCTCTTCTGTCTTGGGTGGATAATCCTGTGCGTGCCTGGATTCAGAGTGACATGAAGCCCAGCTCTGGATGTGTCCACAGAGACCAAGGTCTGGTTCTGAACAAAAGGAGAAAGTGAGTTCTGCACAAGGCTCACTTCACACTGCTTCCCAACAGGGGACACAGCGTGACCAGACCCCTGGAGTCCTGTGCCTCACTGCCCCTACCAGCCTCACTCAGAGTCCTGAGTCACAATCCCCCAGCGTCACTGGATGTCCTGAGTTGCACCGACACTGCTGCCTCTCACCCCCCCCCCCAGCCTCCTTGGAGTCCTGAGCCACACCGTCCCCACCATGAACTGCATCCTCAAACGATGAGACAGAATGAACCCTTCCTCTATTGCTTTTCAGTCAGGAATTTCATCACAACAGGGAAATAAACGAATGAGTGCTGGATTTACCAGTTTAGCATTTTCCATTCCAATTTCCCCTGGTCTCATTCCCCATGGCAACTTAATGATTACTTCAGTCTCTTGGAAATCACATAGAGTATTGTCATAGTTTCTAGAAGATCCAGTCATGTTCCAGGTCACACTTGCCAACCACCACTCACCCTCAGGCTATTTAAAAAGGCAGCCTCTGTGGGCTTGGGAGATAGCTGTAGTGCTGGCTTGCAAGTGTGAAGGATATGGACCCCGAGGTCCCACAGAAAAGGAAGGGTGGTGGCTACCTGTCACCCAGCACTCGGGAGGCACAGGCAGCAACCCCTGCGAGCTTCAGGTTCAATGAGAGACACTGCCTCAGTAAGGTGGAAAGAGATTGAAGATCTCTGACATCAACTGTGGGCTTCTACACAGACACACACACACACAGACAGAGAGAGAGAGAGAGAGAGAGAGAGAGAGAGAGAGAGAGAGAGAACACAAACAGAGAGACAGAGAGAGACACACAGAGAGAGACAGAGAGAGACAGAGAGACAGAGACAGAGAGAGACAGAGACAGAGAGAGACAGAGACAGAGAGACAGAGAGACACACAGAGACAGAGAGACAGAGACAGAGACACAGAGAGAGACACACATACAGAGAGAGACAGAGACAGAGAGACACACAGAGACAGAGAGAGACAGAGAGAGAGAGAGAGCAAGTGAGCGCATATGCCAAAAAGAAAGGGAGGAAGGAAAACAAAAAGAAAAAGAAACGAACACATCTTTTGTGAAGTAAGAACAGCCATGCAGAAGGCGTACGCTCTATTCGTCCACACACACTGCCATCTGGTGGTTCCACACCCAACCATGGCCTCCATTTGTGAAGCTTGGATATTAGAATCACTGCTCCAGATGCGGCTGTAGTGTCTGCACACTACATACACATGCATACACAGCTACTCAACCCTAGCAGTGGTCCTGACCACACATTCCAGAGTTGAAGGAAACTGCTTCTTGTAGATCACCTTTGTGGTTCAGAGGGCGGCGATGCCTTTGTGCGACCTTAAAAACACATATTTATTTACATGTGTTTGCCTACATGACTTTTTGTGCAAGTAAGAACCCTTAGAGACCAGGAAAGGGGCATTGGGCCCACTTAGAAATGAAGTTATAGGTATATGTGATCTCTCTCTCTCTCTCTCTCTCTCTCTCTCTCTCTCTCTGTGTGTGTGTGTGTGTGTGTGTGTGTGTGTGTGTGTGTGTGTGTGTGTGTCAAGAACTGATCTTGAGTACTCTACAAAAGCAGTAAGCCCTCTTAACTGCTGAGCCTTCTCTCTAGCCCGTAGCTTGACTGGATAGAACTCTTCATAAGCAATATCCGCTAAGGATCACGAGAGGACAAGCACTCAGGACCGCCGAGATCGTCAACACAACCCTCAGCACCATGGAGGCCAAACAATGAATAAAATCATCCAAACCTAACATCGAAATTGCATGTGGACCGGGGTGGTGATTTTATTATGGTGGTGATTTTATTTGCACATAAATTCTGTCAGTGGGAACGACAGAATTTCATGCGGTCTAATGTTTTTAACTCCTGCCCTGCCCAGGTCAAATACACCTCACGGATGGGACACACACTGGTCATTTACGCATCACGTAAGGACATCTGAGCATTGGCAGAATCTGAGTTTGGGCAAGGCTGTGGTGTTACTCAGCACTGCGCGGCAGCGGGAAGACATCTCTTCAGGAGTCAGAGAATACAAATGAAAATCCAGGAGGAGTGGCCACTGGGTTGGGACCTTTGCTCTCCTAGCCTCCCAAGCCTCTCTCCTGCTCTGAAAATATCACCCGAGGGCTGTTCTCAAAGTCAGTGCGCAAAAGCGGAATAGTTACTGTCAACATTATCAGTAACTTAACCTATCAGTGTGGATACGCTGGTGATAATGTTCTCAGAATGCTCTCTCCTCTAAAGTTGGGGGAGGTTTTCGCACACGCGAATGATTTCGTCGTTTAACTGCACAAAGCAGGAGTTCAAAAGTAAATCGATGTACTGACTAGTTTTATGTCATCTTGAACACAGGGATAGGACCATTTCGGAAGAGGGAACCTCAATCGAGACAACTCTCCTACCAGCTTAGCTTGTGGGGGAGCCTGGGATGCATCTCCTTGACTGATCACGTGGGCGGGTCCATCCCACAGCGGGCGGTTGGTTCCACCCCTGACCCACGGTCCTGGGTGAGGTTAAGAAAGCTGGCTGAGCCACCAGCCCCAGGCATGGAGTTCCTGCTGAGATTTCCCTGTGGACTGCAAGCTGTGAGATGAAACACACCCTCTGCTTTGGGAGAGTAAGGCAACGGAAAAGCAGCTAGATGTTCCAGCTCTTACGAGAATGATCTGCAGAAGCCACTGGGCACTCCAGCATCCCGGAAGTCGGGAGAGACACCTCTGCGGTCCCAAAGCTCTGTACGGGCTTAGAGATGAAGACACAGTAAAGACAGAGTAGAGTGCGCTGTAAAAGGACAACCAGTTTACCAGGCTAAGCACAGACAAGCATTCCAGACCTCCCTGGTTTCAATTTCCTCTCTTGTAACCAGACACGGTGGGAGAATTTACACAACTGAGATTGGCAAATGCTACAGACAGGGTACCCGTGTCACCACCTCAGAGCACCAGATGGGAAACCACACATTACATATTTACTAGCACGCGGTGGCGCAGGACCGGTTTCCTGATATTACTGGTCTCTCATCAGTGACTCTTAAGGTAGAAGAGGGTAATAGGTTGCTTGCCTGACACCCCAAAACTCTAACCTAACGCAAACATCTCCCTGGATCCACAGCAGCAGAAACTACCTCCTCTTGGGCATTTTACTTCTCCCATCCAACATCCTGAGGCCCCGAGGCCTCGGAGCCACACCCCTGTCACTGGCTCTTGGTCCTGAAGACCGTGATTCTTATTCAGTCGGTGGGCATGTTGGGAAAAGTATACAGCTGGGGCAGGGTAGAGTGAAAGAGGGGAAGAATCCAGTAAAAAAGAAAGAATGAAAGGAAGAAAGGAAGGAAGAAACCTGTAGATAGCAGAGTGCAGCTCTCGTCCCTCATCCCAGAAGTTTTATGCGATGGGCGGAGACCATGACAGAATGCCAGGGTTGGTCAGAAGGTGCCCATCCCCCACTGGACGCATCTACCACACAACCCGTGCCCCTAAGGCTCAGGCAACACTGTAGAAATGGAGGCGTTCAGAGCCAAAGGGTGAGGTTGTCTTCCCAAGACAGTGTCTTATAAGACTGGAGAGCCGCATCCATGAAATCTAAGGACATGGATGCCCTAAACAAGCTACCACCAGTTGACACAGTGGATGGAGGAAGTCTCACAGGGCCTGGCCACCAAGGGAAACGCTATAGGCAGCCGACAGCTGAGGGAGAATCAGTGTTCCTCAGGGATGAGCCCCCTACTAGTTGCCCAATACCACGTGGTCATCCCTAAACATATATTCAAATGAGCAGCACTAAGTGGGCCCAGCAGGTTGTATTTACATATTTATATGCGTGGGTCTATGTGACAATTATCAAAATTAAGAGGTCATCAGTTTGAGAGGGAGCGGGGCACAGGAGGAATTGGAGGAGGAGGGGAATGGAAATAACTCTCAAAACCACGCTCTATTGATGTCAAATGTCTGTTCAGAAATACCAGGCAGGGGGCAGCGGATCAAAACTGCACACATAGGAGATGCCAACGAGAACTAGACTTAATTCAAAACTCTGTCAACCGGGAAAGCCAAAACTGAAGACTCTGGTGCTCTCCAAAAGCAGTTTCCTGGGAAGTTAATTAGCTAAACGCCAGTCGAGAGGCTAACCCTGGGTTCCCCTTCCCTTCACTCTCACTCCGTGTCTGTACTGACTGACCGACTCAGCATCCCTCCTGTAAGTCTTTGCCGGAGAGTCTTTTTTAAAGACTTGGACAGAAACTTCATTCACTAATATTCTCATTCTTGGCCCAAATCCCTGGTGCTAAGCACGCATGCGGTCCTTATTGTTTGGAACTCAGGGGAGATAGAGAACAGCTGGTCACCCCCTCTGCCTAATGCCCTTCTCGTTTGTGGGGGTTACACTCACGGCAGAGGCCTGGGGGCTGAGATTCGTCTGGCCAAGGCTTTATTCAAAACCATCACCCAGTCTCCTGCCCTTGAATCTCAAGTGTGCTATGAATTTTGCCACCCCCACATCCCACCGAGGTCAGTGGTTTTCAATGGTCAGGAAGCGATGTTGCACGAGGACCCTCCTTTGCCACCTCCATCCACCCCATCGCCTTGTTATCGTTTGGCTCTGGTTATTTGGGTTAATTCTGCAGACGCAGTAGATGAGGCAAGCTATCCATGCCTGTAGCTCCAAAGCGGACCAGCATATGAAGGCTTTCTCCAGGACGCTGGTCCATTGACTCCATTAGTCACGGGCTCTATTGACACTGTCCCCTAATCGGCAATTCCCACAGAGTAAATGGCAGTAAAACCTTATTAGAAGTTGTTTTTCTCATGCCGTTTCTTGCCTCTTATGACAATTTTCCTTAAGTCGCTGCACTTACAAAAACGCTGTTTCTATTTCCCTTGGCTTCTATTAATTGTAGCTCCGCTTCCAAATAAGGTTACATTGTATCCCAATAAAGGGTCACAGTTTCATACAACTTTAAACAATGAAACGGTTCACCTCTCCCACCCCCCAGAGTGCATGTGCTCTACAGTAGCTATCTCGTTGGGAAGAGCATGACAGACAGGACAGAGCATGACTCAAAAGCTTTTAAAGGACTGACTAGGGATCTTTTAGACTTGGGGGTATTTCTAAAAAATATTGATAATATAACTCCACTCCTTCCAGCAGTCAGTAAAGTCAGTAAGGTGTGTTTAGCGACTGAAGGAAGAACCCTTTCCATGAAGCAGGTCCCAGTGCTGCTTCTCAAACGCAGAAGGAAGCCCAGAAGACTCCATCTTAGGGATGGTAGGAGTCTCCTGAGCCTGGCTGAAGGTGTTTTGGGACAAGCTTGATTGGCCACTGTTCCCTGGAAGTTGTCACAAGAAACCAAAGACTGAGTTCTGGAGTTCTCCATTTAACCTCTGATGGTCAGACCGCCTAGCGTCAAATGGCTTTTATAAACAATGTTCTCTATATTTGACCTCACAAAGGACACATTTAAAAGCACATGTAAGACCGAGGGGTGCCTACAGGTCTACCAGAAGTCTCCCGTCGTCAGTGTTGTCCTAGTAATTCCCACAACAAAGCTTCCGCAAAGCTGGGGTGATGGTCAGGCCCTGCAATGGGAGGAATACAAGCTTACATTTAAGCGAATTTGGTGCATCCCACTGGGGTCCAGCCGCTCAGTGAGACGTGCTCCTTGAATGGGGGACAGATGGTGGCCGCAGTAGTCTTTTTGCTGGAATATCTCTCCATAGAGGATGATGTCGCATTCAACCCCGTGATCGGGCTGACGCCGACTGCAACTCAGTCACGGTCTCTAAATCACATTAAGGCCCTCTTCTGTCTCTGGCTTGCCTCTGATTTCATCTGGCTTTTTAATATCTAACTGCTGGGCTCCGTGTGGCGACTACGCTACGCTACCAGCTTTGCTTTTTTGATTTTTGCCAAAGTGAGCTTCTGCGCCTCTTTCAGAAGTACCCCCCCCCAAAAAAAAACACGTGTTACACAAACAAATTATAATTAAACACAAACAATTACAACTAGGCCTGGTTCAGTGAAAAGATTTTTGGCTTTCTGTAAGTCATTTTAAATACTCCCCCATGCCATTGTAACAGCCTAATTTTAGAAGGGGAAGGGCAAGGGGATGAGGCTGACAGTCCCAGTGTGAGAGAAACTAACAGTAGCACGTATTGGGGACCATTTGGCTAACACAGGAACAAGCCACCTGGTTTAGGACACCTGGCTTAGTAACCCGCCTCTCCTTGCAGGCTCTCCCAGCAACCACCATCCAGACTTCAGCCAGGCCTCCACCATCAGCACCACTGTCACCTCATAATCCTTGCTCCTTCACTCCTGCAGCAGACCACAAGCATTAACAGCTCTAACTGCTCTTCCAGCGGTCCTGAGTTCAATTCCCAGCAACCACATGGTGGCTCACAACCATCTGTATTCAGATCCGATGCCCTCTTCTGACCTGCAGGCTTACATGCAGACAGAAAGCTGTATGATGTATACTAATTAATTAATTAATTAGTTAATTAATTAAAAACCAGCTCTGCTTTAAGCTACTCATAACCTGCTTCACATAAGAAGGGATAAGATAAACGGAGGGAGAAACTCTTTCCCCTCTTGGAGAGTGCCCAGGAAGGGACATGCCTGCTAATCTCTCTCCCTTGGTCTCAGAACTTCAACTCATAACCAATTTTCAGATTTATTATTTCAAATGTTCTGACTCTGTAATGGAAAAGAAGAAAGAAAGAAAGAAACAGAAAAGGCAGAAAAGAAGTGACCTGTCAGAGGCTCTGGGAACTGAACCAGCAGGGGTTTGCAAGAGCAGCCAGGGGGAGTGGCACACAGCTTTACCCCAGCACTTGGGAGGCAGAGGCAGGCAATCTCTCTGAGTTGAAGGCTGCCAGGGCTACAGAGGGAGTTCCAGGACAGCTAGGGCTGTGTAGAGGCCCCTGTCTTAAAAAAACCAACCAACCAACCAACCAACCAACCAACCAACCAACCAACCAACCAACCAGCCAACTGCACACACAAAGCAGTGAGTGCCTCTCCAGCCTGGGCAGGCAGGTCTCCAAGGAGAACATTTTCTAGGGACCTAACCTAGGGTTTGAAGAATAACTCCAATCACATTACCAGCGGGTCTCTCTTTCTTCTCTCACATCCTTTGAAAGTACAAGGTTTTTTCCCCCCCAAATCTCCTACTTATTACTACCACCAAATTACCCAAGAATCGTACCAAATATATGATGTGTGTATATATATACACACACACACATATATATATATATGTATACACACACACACACACACAAAATTATACAAATATATAAGTAAATAGGCCCTGTGTACTGCTGATGGGTCCACTCATGTAACACAAGTAACGATAAAAACAAACAAAGCCCATCGACAGTGCTCTGGATTACAGACCAAGGGGAAGTGTCTCCTCCCACTTGTTCCCCTGTATGGTAGGGACAGTTTCTGCTTCTGCTTCCACCAAAGAAGGACCAAGAACCAACCTCGACTCCCACACCAGTGAACTTACACCAAAGGAAAGAAAGGCAATCAAAGAGGCACAAAATCAAAGGTATAAATAAATAAATAAATAAATAGTCCTCAGCCTAGAAGGGATCCTTAAAAAAAACAAACAAAAAAAAATTTGTGGTAACATGAAAAATTTCACCCAAACGTATGGTCTTGCGAGTGGCGTTCCTCGTGAGTAGTGAAGGCCACGGTCTGATAAAAGGTGCTCCGATATGGATGGGACCTGCTCAAACGTCTGTAGGGCCGAAAACCTGAATGTGTTTTGTGGCAGCGTAGTGAAGGGCCCCGGACCCGAATTCTGGTGTCACTGTTCATCAGCCCTTGGGAAGCTGAGCTTCCACTGAAAGGACGATACTTTCTAATTCAAGGGAATGCTATGGGAAGAAAGTAAGATCAATCCCCATGGGACAGTCACAGCACTAGCTGGCACAAACCAGGTGTGCAGCAACAGATTATCCTGTCCGGAACGAGTTATCCTGTGGTAACATGCTATGCTGTCTGACCACAGAAGCTTTGCTTTAGAAAGAAGAGCGGAAATGGGCAGTGGCTGGAAAAGACACCGAGAGCCCAAGGAGGATTCCTTGGTGGGAGCACAGAGCCCGGAAGGGTGGTGAGTCGGTTAACTGGGGTTGGGATTGGGACAAAGCTCACAGGTGAGCGGGTGAGAGGGGTAGAGAGCGTTTGAGAGATGTTGATGCACGACTCAGGGACAGTGCGGGTAAAGGGGGAAGGCACAGCGCTGAGAGTCGGTGGTAAGTTGCAGTTCACATATATACACAACGGCACACAACACACACATAGAAATTCAAAATGTCCTTAATAAAATGCTAGAAAAGAAAAGCACTATGTACATAACCACTCCCTTCCCACCCCCACCGCCACCCCTGCTCGCGCATGCGCATTCACAAACACAAAACCCACTTCTAGAACCGTAGTAACGCTACTTGTGAAATAGAATTTCATTTTGTTACAAAAGGATGTTACAGAAGTTTTTGGGGGTAGTGTGTATGTGTGCACGAGTGCGCTTGGGCACTGGAGACCAGAGACATCGGGCCATTGTGAACCACCACGTGGGTGCTGGGAACCAAGCCTGGGTCCTCTAAAGGAGCAGTAAATGCTCCTCAGTGTTGAGCCCTCTCTCCAGCCCCTGGAGTCTACTCTCAAATGTGGCTTTAAAAGCAGATGGTCCCATAAGGACAGGAAGCGTCTCAAGTAGAGAGCAGAGTTAGAGGGAAGATCTGAAGAATTGATAAACATATAAAGGGAGTCTTGGAAGGAGAAAGGGGAACAAGTGGGTTAAAGTTATTCACTAGGTAAAGACAGAAAACTTTATCTGAATTAGGGAAAGCCTGGAGTCTGCTCATTTAGTTTCAGGCTAGGCTGAACACACACACGCACACGCACACGCACACGCACATACACATGGAGGGAGGGAGAGAGGGAGGGAGAGGGGAAGGGAGAGAGAGAAAGAGTCAGAGAGACAGAGAGAGACAGAGAGAGGGGGGAGGATTATGCTTGGTAAAGTTCTTGAATACTAGGATAAACATAAACACCCAGGTAGAGAGATTGAATTACTTAAGGAAAAACACCAGCATAGCCTCAAGGACTGCCTGGAAGATTCTCCATATACCCTGAGGGTGAGTCCTCACACACCCTGAGGGAGGACTACCTGCAGGAATCCTCTACTTGTTCTTCACCTTTTGAGGCAAAAGGAAAACAGGAACTAGAAATGAAACACCAACACAGAATGAGACAGAGATACTGGAGAACTGGATAGAATTAAACTTAAATGCAGGATTTTGTCAGGGCATGGTCACACACACATCATTAGTGCCAGCACTCATGGAGGCAGAAGCAGAGTTCAGTCCAAACAGCAAGTTCAAAGCCATCCAGGAACAGAGTGAGAATGAGCAAATGAACAAGAGAATGAACAAAGGAAGAATGATGGATTTCTCAGGATTATGAAAACAGGGTCTGAGGATTTTAAAACAGAAGGGAGTGAAGTCACTGTCACAAGCACATTTTAAAAAGAACAAAGAGTCTGCTTCGCCAGTTATGAAACTATAACAAAGTAAACACTGCTCTGACTTAGAAGAGAGAAAGGAAAAGGTCTATGGAGCCCATTTCAGATCAGTCCCCAAGATACTAGAGAATTTGCTACCTGATATAGTAAATGGGGGCGGTCCTGCCCACTGTCCACTTGGATGGAGACGGACATGGACTCCTATGCTGTGTGGTAAGTAATGACTGAAGGCCACCAAGGACCCCAGGAACTTTAGAAAGCATGCATCTCACACGAGACACGAGGTGCTTCTAAACACGCGGCAGTAACAAGCCAACCCAGCTAAGTCTGGATATGAACGGGGATAAACTTTATTTGTCTCAAAGGCGGTGAAATAGTTAAATCGACCCACGTGTCCACAACATAAGGCAAGCCTGGAAGACATCCAACAGGGGGGGAGAACAAGACATCTTTTCCTTTTGGTGTCTAAGTAGATTAAATAGTTATCGTCCTCTTTGCACGGAAAACAAAAGTCTGGAAATGTAAGAAGCAAAGCCGGGTGTGGGAGAAATGAGTCAAGCTGCAGCAATGCTGACGTCCTAACCAACCTTTCAGAACCTAACAGGTAAAGCAAAAACTGTAGGCTGTAGTATCACTTTCCTTAGATCCTGAATACGCATGACATGAATCAGAAACAAAACATATGTATAACATAATATATATGTGCATATATATATATACATATGTGTGATTGTGTGTGTGTGAAATCCAGCAATCTAAAACCCAGCGTTTGTTTTCAAATATACTACTACCAACATATAAGTCTGCATCTTAAACCCTGAGAAAATTCTTACAAACTCCCCTGCATTGGCTAGTTTTATGTCAACTTGACTCAAGCATCGGTCATTTGAGAGGAGGGAATGGCCATGAGATCCAGCGATAAGGCATTTTCTGAATTAGTGAATGATGGCGGAGGGCCCAGCCAATTGTGGGTGATGCCACCCTGGGCTGTGGTCCTAGGTTCTACAAAACAGCAGGCTGAGCAAGCCATGGGGAAGAGGCCAGTAAGCAGCACCCTCCATGGCCTCTGCACCAGCTCTTCCTGCCCTGTTTCAGTTCCTCTCCTGGCTTCCTTCAATGACAGACTACAGTGTGGAAGAGAGAGCCAAATAAACCCTTTCCTTCACAACTTGCTTTTGGCCATGATGGTCACAGCAACAGAAACCCTAATTGGGGCACCCCTCGAAATTGGTTAAAGATGAAATCAATCCTAAGCTATGATGTAATAAGCAAACAACATCTCTAATGCACCAAAATCCGCAATATGGGCAAATGGGTACCCAAGGGACACAACCCCCTGTATGCTTGTTTACTAGGACTAAAAAAAAAAAAAAAAATCCAGAATGATAAAAGCTGAGCTAATAAATAAAATACCAATAGCGGGTTTTCTTAGAAAACTAATGAAAGTAGAAAAAAGTTTAATGACCCATGATTGTAGAAGGAACAGTTCCTGGGTGAGAAGCAAGTCAGTAGAGACACAGTAAGCTGCAGGATGTGAAGACCTTCAAAACGTGGACAAGGGCAAACCTCGCGACATCTTCTGAAGCAAGTCCAACTTAGTTTAACACAAAATCCAGACAAGTATAAAAGTAAGATCAAATTTACCCATAGACATATATAAAATTTTTCAATAAAATAGATGTAAATCAAGCTCACAGTGTTAAGGGAGGGAGAATTTAGACAGCAAATTACTTGGATTTAATTAACATCAGCAAGTTAAAGAAAACCCACACGGCAATCTAAAGACGGTGGAGAAGCCCTTGCTGAAGCTCTTACAGCTTTCTTCACCACCAAGGGCAAAGAGAATCGTTTATAAGCACCACCTGTCAATAAAGAAACCAATGGCCAATGAGCTGAGGCAGGAAGTAGGAGGTGGGACACTGGCAGGAAGAAAGAGAGGATTCTGGGACATAATGAGAGGCACAGAGGCGGGGAAAGCTAGAGGTTAGAAGCTGGGCAGAGGTAACCAGCCACATGGATGAACTCGGGATAGAGTGATGGCGAGATCGGCTGAGAACGCTGAGCAGACAGACGGACAGACAGACGCCAGCAGAACTCAGGACAGAATAAAGAGGCTTCGTCCCAACTTGGACACGTGAAGCTGACCATGTGGAAGACAGAATAGTTTGAACGGGTTAAATAAGTTACTAACTGGTCGAGAAACAAGCCGAAGCTTATGGCCTAGGCATTTATTACTTGGTCTCAGAGTCGCCTTTCCGGGAGCAGGGGCTGGGGAGGACAAAAACGGATTCATTTTTTAACAGTCTTAATCAGTAAGAACCACGGCGACACGTTTGCCTATTAGAATCTCAGGCAAAACGAGCGACGGAGCTGTCTCCTTGATGACTCACGCACAAGACAACATGAATACTGCAAGCCAACGGACTGCCACAATTTCCCTGATGATATAGCTGACAAGTTTCAAGGGGATTTAAGTGAAATATAAGAGAGGTTAGCAAGACAAAAGACACAGAAACCGATACAGACAAACACTGGCACACAAGATCATCATAGCCACACATCCTAGCAGCAAAATATGAGAACACTTAGGGGGGACATCTTATTTAAATAGTAAGAAATCTAAAACATACAAAGGCGACTTCAGAGAAAGCGTGCATTCTCTGTTAAGAAAACATAAGACTTTCCTGCCACACACAACATAAAACAAGGCTCTTATGCAAGACTGTGCTGTCGCATCCCGGGAGTGCAGCGTCCTTCCGAGCGTCTCCTTCAGGGCTCCATAGCCGTTTGTCAAGAGCAGAACTAAGAGAAATGAATTTTGTCCTTCTTTAAGTCTCCCCTACGGTTCTCACTCCCTCTATCATTGAGTGGTTTACTAGATGCAAACTATGTATCAGAGATCTTCAAAGAGAATGGAAGTTAAAAAGAAATATACTACCCTGGAAAAATTATATAAGGATTTCCTGAAATGCTCGATTAATACTGGCTGGAGAGGCAAGCCTGTCTGTCAAGAGTTCTTTCTTCTACAGAACCTGACTGGTTCCCAGAACCCAAAACTACTTGTAACTCCAACTTGCCCTCTTCTGGTCTCTAAAGATACATACACTCAAGTTCACAGAAACACAAATAAAGATTTAAGATGCTACTAGCACCCAACCAATGGCCAGAAGCCGGGACCCCTGAGGCTGAATTGGGGGAAAGCTGGGAGAAGCTGAGGAGGGCGGCCCCATGAGAAGACCAGCCGTCCCAACTGACCTGGACCCCTGAGCTCTCTCAGACACTGAGCCACCAACCAGGCAGCATACGCCAGCTGATACGAGGCCCCAGACACATACGCAGCAGAGGACTACCTGGTCCAGACTCAATGAGAGGAAATGTACCTAAGCCTTGAGAAACTTGAGAAGACCTGGTAGGATGGGGGTTGGGGAATGAAGGGGGGATGGGGAACAGTTGGGGAGGGGGACCAGGATGGGGAATGAAGACTAGAGTATAAAAAGGATTAAAGAATAAAAATAAATATTTTTTTTAGGATGCTGGAATAATAAACAAAAACTTCACATAAGCATTCAAACAAGACAGTGAAGAAATACTGAGCTAAAATCTAAAGAAGAGAAGCCAGTTAAGCCACTTGCAGTAAAACCTGTTTTTTTTTTTCCTCAGGATAACACTTAGGAAGAAAGCTCTGAAACTAGGTTGGATCCCATGGTCACAGGGACGAACAGCACATAAACTAGGTTTGCTGCGAGAGAGATTTACTGCCTGTGAGCCATCTGATTAGGCCAAAGAAACTTAAAGGAACCCTGGCGCATTCTAAACTTAGAACTTAGTGGCACTGAACACTTGGCAGACGTGACTACAAATCTTAAAGGTAAAGAAGCTCTTAGGGTGCAGACGATGGCTCAGCGATTAGCACTCTTATAGCTCTTGCAGAAGACTCAGGCTTGATACCCAGTGCTGACACGGTGGTTCACACCCACCCATAACTCCAGTTCCAGGGGATCGGCCACACTCTTTTAAGTTCCACCGGTACCAGCCACACGTGTGATACACATCCACATATGCAGGCAAAACATTCATTCTTTGGCAAAACGTGTGTGTGTTGGGGGCACTGTACCTAAAACAGTAAAGTGTATCTCAAGAGAGAACCAGTCAGTATTCTAGGCCTCCATAACATTACCAAATCAGGACGTCAGTGGGCGGGCTGTGAGATGAGTAAATCAGGAGGTCAAGTGGTAAACTGACAAAATGCGGCTGACTGGGTAAGGGGGGCTGAGCCCACGGGGTAGGAGAAAACAGATTTCTGCAGGCTGTCCTCTGTGGTCCGAGTGCACCACATAAGTCATGCATATAAAAAGATTTAAAAACAGGGTTATAAACATCCCACGGAGTGTAACAAGGACTTAGCATGTATTTCATCCGAATCTCGGTAAGAGGCAAAAAAAAAAAAAAAAAAAAAAAAAAAGTTTAGAGATAAGAAATTTCCAGACTTCAAAAGAAATCCCAAACTTGACAATTAAAAAGAAATCCTCACATACATAGAGTGTATGAAATTACAACAATTAGCAGTAAGGATAAATATCTTAGGGATGGCTAGGGAAATTTAAGCAAGCTTGTATTTCTTTCTTTGTTTTAGAGACCGGGGTTTCTCTGTGTAGTCCTGACTACATGTGTAGACCAGGAGGACCTCACGGGATTTGCTTGCCTCTGCCTCTCCCGTGATGGGGTTAAAGGCGTGGCCCACCACACCTGACCTACGGCTTAGTCTAAAATGAGCGACAGCTGTCTTGGAAGGAGCAGGTGGATAACGGTTGAGAAACAGGATCACTAGAGTGCCTGTTGACTGTCAGTCTACAATTCCACATTCAAGGGTTAACCTGGGTAATGGTGGTGTACACCCCAGCACTCAGGAGGCAAAGACAGGCAGATCTCTGTGAGTTCGATACCAGCCTGGTCCACAGAGACCTAGTCAAACAAACAAAACCCCATACCATACCACAACAAACCAGAATTAATTAAGGGACTGGAGAGATGGTTCAGTGGTTAAGAGCACATACCGCTCTTGCAAAGGACCAGAGTTTGGGTTCAAACACCGTCTTAGTTAGGGCTTTACTGCTGTGAACAGACACCATGACCAAGGCAAGTCTTATAAGGACAACATTCAATTGGGCCTGGCTCACAGGTTCAGAGATTCAGTCCATTATCAAGGTGGGAACGAGGCAGCATCCAGGCAGGCATGGTGTAGGAGGAGCTGAGAGTTCCAAATCTTGTTCTGAAGGTAAACAGGAGAACACTGGCTTCCAGGCAGCAAGGACAAGGGTCTTAAAGCTCCCACCCACAGTGACATACCTACTCCAAAAAGGCCACACCTCCTAATAGTGTCACTCCCTGGGCCAAGCAAAAGCCGTGTCTTAGAGGCTAACTCTGAAGTGCAGCTGACATTACAGCAAGCGCCTTAACATGCCAAGTCACATACTGTTTCATCCATCTCTCAAAGCCGAACAAATTGGCAAAAGCCTAAAGCTGTTAAGTAAGTGACAAGAACAGAGTCACGTACACCATCCCCCGACACGGTAGGATGTGACTAGGTGAGCTTTCTGAACAACTGGAATTCCAGGGGAAAACCTCCACTCTGAGGACACACCCAGTCCTTTGAGGTGCCAATTAGAGTACTAGAAACTTCCCCTAAAAAGCAAGATGGGCTGTTCCTAGCCTATTTACCTGCTCGTGCTGCCACAGACACTTATGCACGGTGGGCAGCACCAACTAAACTCAGTGGGTTAAAAAAGGAAAAGAATGAAGACATGAATTTCGGAGAAACAAGTTAGAGGGATATGGGAGGAGTTGGAGGGAGGGGGTGGGGTGATTATGCTCAGTACACATCACATGCACGTGTAAAATTCTCAAAAATCATACATTTATCCAAAGCCTTTTACAGGCTAAAAACCCGAGACGATATAAAAGGTCGACGTGTAACTACGCTTGGTATAACAGAACATTGTGAAGAGTTAACGTATAAAGAGACGGTAAGACTATGTGGGCCAGTGAGGGCCTTGGTAGAAGTGATGTGAGGTAATTGTTGATGTGGTCAGCCAATAAGGAGCCAGCAAATAAGGAGTGCTTGCTATTCAAAATGCAAGGCTAGGGCTTGCCCGTAAGAAGATGAGCCTGGGTAGTGAGAGTCAGAATGGGAGAAAAATTCTAAAGCACAGGATGGGCAGGATGCCTGCAGACAGGAAGCAGGGACTTATGGGAATCCGAGGGGAACCGGGTTGTGAAGCTGCGCAGATCCACATAAGGGTAGGGGGCAAACTAAAGGCTTCTGCACAGGGCAAGCCAAAGCCCCAGGGCACACGACAGCCCACACAAGCCTCCAAACCACTCTTCCTTTGTATGACTCAAAGGGCAGGTAGGGCCAGCTTCCATCTTGACAGAGGACCTAGTGTTTAAAACTGAGCCACCCTGGTAGCCTAAGGGAGACCAGTAAGGCTGGAAGTCTGAATTCAATCTGACATGGCCCCAGGGTGAAGGACAGCCTTGGGAGGCAGACATGGAGAGCAGGAGAGCAAGACGGTCGAGTGAATAGAACAACGGCTCAACTCAGACTCAGCGCAGGCAGTGCTTAGGGAAAGACCCCGTCAACTGAGACCAACCGGAGCTGAAGAACTGCAGCCTTCAGCTCAGTGGATAGACCAGCCTCTGGATCCATGCATCTTCTCCTCACAGCTGTGCCCTCAACACTCTCAAACTCTTCAGCCTACCTGACCCCAAAGCTGGCTCCCTCCAGCAGCCACCAACATTTTTGGAGGAACTTGAAAGTACAAACAGGGCAGCCAGGCACAGTAGCTCACACCTTTGGCCCAGCACTCTTAATCACAGTGCTTAGGAGAAAGGGCAGGTGAATCTCTGAGTGCAAGGCCAGCCTGGTCTACAGAGTAAGTTCCAGGATAGCCACAGCTACAGAGAAACCCTGGTGAGTGTGTGTGTGTGTGTGTGTGTGTGTGTGTGTGTGTGTGTGTGTGTGTGTGTACGCACATGCAATTGTGCAATGTGAATAAGTAAGTGTAGAAGCTGCTCTTACTCTCGCAAGCAATTTGGAAGCTTCATTCCAACATTAATCAAAGCAGGGGATAAGAACTCGCTCCTGGCAGACTGCCAAGGTAAATGTCACAAGCAAAGTGGGAGACCCCCACAAAACTACTCAGGCGAAGACAGATCTGGCAGATATCATCTTGTCTGCTCGGGACTCCTCGAAATCAGCATTTGGGAAGGACAAAAATGTCCCAGATCAATGAAAAGCAGCAGGCTCCAACTTCCTCAGACCCAGACCAATGGGTTACAGGAAAAGAGAAAAGGGAGAAAGCAGAGCGGGCAAGCTGTAATAGGGCTGCCTTTTGAAATTGGGAGGTGGGGATCCGGGTGGCTATGGTCAAGACACAGTATACATATATGACACCACCAAAGTAAGATATTCTACTGGAAATCAAGGGACAGGAAAACTTCCAAATATGTACAGAGGAACAGGTATTGAGATGCAACAGGCATTCAGATTGCCAAACAGACATGGCAGTCTGTCCGTAACATACTACATCAACATGCCAACCTAAAAGGCAAACACATCACGTAACATGGGGTCTCTTACTAGTAATCCTTCAAGCCAGCAGAACTTGGAGTCAGTATTTCAAGCCATGAAGGAAATACCTACGAAGGAAGATTGCCATGTCCAGCAAGTCTACTTTTAAAACTGACAGAGAAAGAAGTCACTGCCAGACAAGTACAAGCTGAGGCAGTTCGAGAACACCAAGCAGGTGGCATCTGTTGGAATACCATGGGGACAGCTGCAATCACAGTAAGTTCCACAGGAGTGGTGTATTAACACAGGCAGCTAGCCAGAGCGGTCCTGAGCCTACAGGCACAGTCCCTTCCTGTTGTCCCAACCGCCATGACACTTCCTATATACGAGCCCTCCCCACTCCTTGAGGTCAAGAACAAGACTGCATCCAAGTATTGACAGGCAGAGGATAGAAGAGACAACAGACATGGCCTTTGGCACCAACTTCCAGCTGGGCTTGAGGGATGGCATAAAGCTCTTTGGACTCCTACACAAGCTACAGCCAGGCTCTGTGGAGAAATTCAACAAATCCTCAATAAACTGTCCTCAGCTAGAGACTGGTAACCTTATTAAAGCTATTCAGGCCTCCGGCGAAGCCCCATGAGGTATTTGAAGCAAATGATCTCTTTTAGAATGGCGACATAACCCAGGCTGTATGCTGGTAGCTCTACTGACTCTGGAGAAGACGACAAAGGATCCCATCCAATCACTGACACAACAGATGGGACCCGAGAAACGTGCCAGCCAGGCTGGGATCTTAGCACCACGCACCAAAAGAAACATCTACTTCTCAAAGCTGACATTACAGCCACTGGACAAGTCAACACTTTCTCTCTACAGATGGGTACCAACAAGGTTGCTTCCCAGAAAGGAATGAGCATGTACAGGCTTGAATGGCAAGTGTATGTCCCACAGACATACACTTACAATGGAGGCCAGGGCACAGGAACGAATGGGTCAGAAATCAGTGACAGCGTCCCTATGAACATCATGGTGGGAAGTATGGCAGCGTGCAGGCAGACCTGGTGCTAGAGAAGGAGCTGAGAGCACTACAGGCAGCCAAGAGGAGACCAGATTCCACACTGGGAGGAGCTTGAGCACAGGAGACCTCAAAGTCCACCCCCAAAACGACACACTTCCTCCAACAAGGCCCCACCTACCCCAACAAGGCCACATCTCCTAGTTGTGCCACTCTCCATGGGTCAAGCATTCAAACACATGAATCTGTGGGGGCCGTACCTATTCAAACCACCACACAGCCCCCATAGGCTTGCAGCCATAATGCATCTAGTCCAACTTCAGAAGTCCTCATGATCCATCACAGACTCAACAATGTGTACAAGTCCAAAGTTCAAAATCTCTTCCGAGATCTATGCAATCTAACTGTGATCCCCTATAAAATCAAAAAAGCGGGTCACACACTTCCAACATACAATGGCACAGGGTATAATTACCGCTCCAACACAGGAAAAGGAGCACAGTGAGGAAAAGCTGGGTCGAAGCAAGACTGAAATCCAGCAGAACTAACTCCAAACTGCGTCTCCATGTCTGATGTCAACGCACCCTGCAGATCTCCAACTCCTCTCAGCTCTGTTGACTTCAACACACTTCTTTCTCCCTTGGGCTGGTTCCACTCCCAGTTAGCAGCTTTCCCTGACAGGTATCCCATGGCTCTGGCATCTCCAACATCTTGGGGTCTCCAAGGCCCCAAGGCTTCGCCGGTACAGCTTCACACAACGGCCTTGTAGTTTCATGCAATGGTCTCTCCAGCCCTCTATACAGTGACACTCCGGCCACATGCCTGGCCTTGGTGGCTTTCCTTAGTTGCAGTGAGAAATTCCATCCTTGATTCTAAAGCCAGAACCACGCAGCCAGAGCTGTTGAGTTCTGCTGCTTGCTGGGGCTGGAAGGCTCTCTGGTTCCATTACATCATCTCCACCAGCATTGGTTTCCATGGTTTCCTTCACCGCCTAAGCTTCGCTGTCACGCAACTCGCTCTGTACAGCAGGCTGGCCTTGAACTCGGAGATCTGCATGCCTGTCTCCAGAGTGCTGGGGTTAAAAGTGCGTCTCACCACGCCTGGACCTAATCTTTTCTTTGAGCATGGCCACTATGCCTCAAGATCTGGATTAACGGGCATGTTTCAATCTGGATCAAAAGCATGTGTTATCCCGCCTCACGATTCGGATCACAGGTGTGACCTCCATTTCTGGATTGTAGTTACTTCTAGAAGTAGTCAAGTGGGTAAGTGAAAAGAGTTATCGCAATCCACCCCTTGGTGACTTGGCTCACAATCTTATCTCCTTCTGTCCAAATGAAGAGAACCCCTCCCCATACAACTGCAAATGCACTGTAAGTTAAGAACGGGTGGGAATGTTCCTTGCGGGGAACATCCATTTCACAAGATTCGAGCTTACACGGGTGGGATCTTGCCCTGTGGTCACCACTCTCTTAATTCCATTTAATATCTCTTTAATCTGTTTATCTCTTTGAACACAGGATTTAACTCCTTCAGGTGTCCCTTTATCTTTGAACATAATTTTTGTATTTGTCCTTTCTCAGCTTGCTACACTTGATCAAAACGCTCTTAAGAGTGAACCTCAAGACAGTTCGTATTAGGCTGGTTTGAGATTTCCTTGGCTAATGCAATTAATCTGTCTCTCTTCACCTTAGCCTTAGGCAGACTCTTCAGACAAGGGCAAAAGGCAGCCACATTCTTCACCAAAATATCACAAGAAAAACCTCTATGCAACATTAAAATTCTTTTCCTCTGAAACCTCTTGAGCTAGACCTCCACAGTGCAAATCACCCCCAGGAGCACTGTCTTCCATGGACCTACCAGGGATGGCTCATTAAGCCGCTTACAGCATTCCGCTGTCAGGACTATCACAGCAATACTTAAGTCCCTGGTACCAACTCCTAACTTGTCTCACTTTGGGCTGTAAAAAGATATCATGACCACAGCGACTCTTATAAAGGACATTTAGCTGGGTCTGGCTTACACTTTAGTCCATTGGGAGGCATGGCAGCATGCAGGCAGACACAGTGCTGGGGGAGGAGCTGAGAGTTCCACATCTTCTTCCAAAGGCAGCCAGGAGTCTTGAGTCCACACTGGCTGGAGCTTGAGCACAGGAGACCTCAAAGTCCACCCGACAGTGACATACTCCCTTTAACAAGGCCACACCTCCCAATAGTACCCCTCCCTATAGGCCAACCATTCAAACACATGAATCTATGGGGCCACACATATTCATACAACAGAGAGCTAGGAAGAAACCAACCATCTCCAGTATAGCAAACTAGCATACTCCTCATGCTAACAGGTGGGAAAGAAAAAAAAAAAAAGTGGAGGTTGGGGGGTGGGGGGTGGAGAGGAAACCAACCAGGAAAAATCACAAAAAATTAGCAAGACTCTCTCAGCAGTTGTTTAAAGTGTAACAAAACAAAAACAATTCAGAAAGAGATGTAGGCAAGCCAGTGGCTGGATGCAATGACTCTGTGGGTTACGGGCATTGGCTGCTGGACTGGATAAGCAGAGTTAGGCTCCTGGAATCTGCATGGTGGAAGGAGAGACCTGACCTGTATAAGCTCTTTTACCATACATGCCACAGTACACAATGCTCCCTACAACAATTAGCAAAATAACATCCAAAGGAAAGTTTAAATCTAACAATCTGTTGTCTCTAGGAAAACACAGCTGATACTGAGCCTAGGAATCAAAGGAGAAAAGTCAATGAAGGAAACCCAGGCTAATAATAAGTTGATGTACCTATTCTTACCTAGTACAGACCAGTTTACAAACCATCAGGAGAAGACGTCAACACGTCTGAAGAGAGAGGACCCACAGAGTGCTGAGGGCTATGCTTTCATAAGACAGATGTTAGTGGCTTGAAGGGTCCTGAAGCACAACAGTGGGACAGTGCTTTGAATGAGAATGGCCCACGGGCTCATGTTTGAATGCTTCGTGACCAGGGAGCACAACTGTTTGGGAAGGACTAAGAGGTGCGGTGGCCTTGTTGGTGTGTTGTTACTGGGACTGGCCTTTGAGGTTTAAAAAGCTATCCCCGTCTCTCCTCTCTCTCCCTGCTGCAGGACTGTCTGATCAGCTGACACTAGTGCACACCTGGAAAACCTCACCCAGGTACCTCCTCAAGTGTCCAGCCTGCATGGCCGGCTGGCTTACCATGACTTCAGATTGGCCAACACTCTGATGCCAAAAGCCCTGGGCAGTGACCTCAAACTCTAGGGCAACGACAGAGTGAGGAAGTGAGTCATCTGTCTCTGCCCCTGCCTCCTGCTTGATCTGGATGTAAAAATGCTCTGACATCATGTCTGCCTCTTTCCCACCATTATGACCGGGGCTAACCCTCTAAAACTGCGAGTCCCTGATTAAATGCTTTCTTTAAAAGTTGCTTTGATTACGTGTTCTCTTCTCAGTAATACAAACCTAACTAAATCTGGGCAAGTTTAATGCCCCATGCTCATTGTTAGACAGATCACCTGAACAAAACAACAAAGAAACCTGAGGGTTAAACTGCACACTGATCAAATGGTCTACAGATAGGGAGTGAACAGTTTTCTTAGCACCCTTAGAACCACATTCTATGTCACAAAACAGCAACTCTTAACAAATGCGAAAATCAAATTACTCCTCTTTTCTTAGCAGATCATGGTGGTATAAAGCAGAAATCAATAGCAAGTAAAACCACGTAAGCGCTTGAGAAACTCAATATATTCTTTAAAAAAAGATTGTATGTGTCTACCTCTGTGCGTGGACATATGCACATGAACGCAGGTGCCTCTCTAGAGGTCAGACGTACCTGATCACTTCTTCAGCTGGAGATACGGTGGGTGTGAGCCATGGAGACCCTGGGAGCCAAATCCAGGCCCTCTACAGGCCCTTACTAAGCCATTTCTTCAGCCCTTGAACATAGACTCTTGATTGATCAGTGTGCCAGTGAAGTTATCAAGGAAGTGGTTCATAAATCCTTAGAATCAAATGAAAATGAAAGAACAATCTGCTAAAACTTTTAGGACACAGGTAGGTCAATTATCAAAAGAAAATTATAGCCAAATGCTTACGTTAAGAAAAAATATCCTGAAAATGGCTCAAAAGATCAAGTCAGTCAAGGTCCTAGAAATCAACAACAAGCCAAGCCCCAAAGAAGTAGGTGGCCAGAAGTAATAAAGATCAGGTCAGAAATTTACAGCCTGTGACGAGAATACACAGTATCAATCAAGCAAAGGGTTCGTTTATTGAAAAGACAAACGAGACAAGCCCCTAACCAAAACTAAGAGAGAAAAGACCCAAAATATTAAGATATAGAAAACAGGCTGTTACAACAAACTCCAAAAAAAAAAAAAAAAAAAAAAAAAAAATCCAGGGGAAGGTTATAAAAGAACTTGAAACACACTGGGGCGGGGTGGGGGAGGGGGACACTAGAGAAATAAAGGAAAAAAATGGATCCACTCCTAAACATACTTGAGACACGGCAGCATCAGATGACAAAACTCAAACACAACTAGAACAGGCCTGAAGCAGTTGTCTGTCACCTGTCCACAAAGGGCAGCCCAGAACCCAGTGACGTGCTGCCGGGATCTACACAACTCCTAAGGAAAAGCTACCACTGCTGCACTTGCTACTCTCTGTCTAGCCTACACAGTGGAAGGGCAAACACTCCTAAACTCAGCTTAAGAGACTAAGGCCAGATAAGGACACGACGGAAGAGAAATTATACATCAGTGTCCCTGACGAAGTCGTAGCCATGTAAGTTTCCTTTCTCTGCTGTGGTATGGTGAGCAAATACCATGATCAAAAGCAACTTGGAGAAGACAAAGTTTATTTCATCTGCTCTCAAGTCAAACCCTTATCATTGAAGGAAGCCACGGCAGTAGTTTGACCAGGAGGCAACTGAAACACAGACCACAGAGGACACTGGGCTTCCTGGCTTGCTTCCCCTGAATTTCTTGTACAGCGTGGGCTCACCTGTTTAGAGACAGTACTACCCAGAGTAGGCTAGGACCTCTGACATTCACCAGGACAGTGCCCCACAGACAAATCCGATGGAGGTGACTCCTCAAGTTCCTTTTTTATAGTATGTCAAGCTGACAACCAAGAGGGGCAGCACAGCACAAAAGCTCAATAAATCCACACAAGCCATGTGGTATTCAACAACATAGCAGTGAGAACACATACGTACCCTGACCGATTTGATTCCATCACAGGTTTACATTGAGATGGGTGCAACATAGGAAAGTCAATAAATGTTAAGTACAACGTACAGATCTAAAGGCAGATGGTACACAACTGGAGAAATGGCCTTAGACAAAGTTCAAAAGTCCTGAAAAATAAACCAGGCAGAGAGGACTGTAACAAAGGATGTTTACACAAACCTATATCCAACATTATAAAGACCGAAAAGCTGACAATATTTCCTTTTTGAACCAGGAGTGCGGTAAATGTGCCCATTCTAATCACTCATTCAACATAATGCCCAAAATCTTGGCTGGAGCAATAAGACAAGAACAAGAATTGAGGGAGGGAGGGAGGGAGAGGGAGGGAGGGAGACAGACAGACAGACAGAGAGAGATCGGCAGAGTGCTTGTTACAAGGCCAGCAACCCGGAGTCTGACCACTGAACCTGCGTGGTAAGAGGAATTAACTCTAGCAAGCATCTTCTGACTCTGAGTATCAGTGCTGTGCCCTCCTGACAAAAATATGTGAAGAGATGGTCCCTAAAAAGTAAGTAATGGGGGCAAGGGAGGGAAGGAGGGAGAGAGGAGAGGGGAAGGAAGGAGAGGAGAGAGGGAAGGAAAGAAAGTCCAAGCATCCCAATTTGCGAAGGACACGATTCTACACTATGTGGGAAGATCTTGGGTTTAATTCTGAACTATGTGGCTATACTAACTCTACCTGCATTCCAATACTTTTCAGTAGTTGTCGTGATGAGAAAAAAAAAAATCACAATTAAATCTAAAAATTCCAAGTCTTCCGATTAGAAATCCTGTCATTTTTTTCTAAACTTCTGAATTCTACATTCTTTGTTAGCATATGGTTCAGTTTCAAAAATTCTATCAAGCCAAGCACAGTCCCATACTGGCGTAGTCAATCTCAGGTAGGCCGGAGGTTGAGATGGAAGATTTTGAGTTCAAAGTCAGCCCAGGAATAGCAGTGAGAACCTCCCCAAACACAGAGTACACACACACACACACACAGACACACACACACACACACAGATACACATACACAGATATACACACACACACACACACACACACAGACAGACAGACACAGACACAGACACACACACACACACACACACACACACGGCAGTTCAATGGGATGTCCTCGGTAAGACATGATCAGTATCAACGTGGACCTGGCATATTCTCAGTCAACAGGAACCTTATCCTTTTAGAGAAATGCAAAGTTTCCTTCTGGCCTTTCCAGCAGTTCAAAAGTCCTTCCATTATCTCATTCCTTAGGGTTCAGGGGACCCTAGGCTCAGATAAAACCAAGTCCAACCTCCTGGTTTTATACATTAATTAGCACCTAATTAAGATGCTCAATAACCATAACGGGAAATTATTTCTTCACATAAAATATATTGACCCATTAGTGCTTCTAAAACAAAATGGGAAATATGAACAATCTAACTAAATAAAACAACCTCATGAACTATTTCCCATGAAATAAAAAGTAACAAATGTTTCACATTGGAGGCACTGTAATTCTTGAAGTCTTTATTTAGTGATTTCTGGCAAGGAGATATACCATAGGAAAGCAGTCTCACTGGCAGTGAGGTATGTATTACTCGACACCAAGCACTCCTCCGTGTAACTGTCTGGATGTATTTACAGATGGTGAAAAGTACGAATGCAGAGCCTCGGTGCAACCACATCAGCAACTCCGTGGAATGGCGTGGGACGGCGCATGCACACAAACTGCTGTTTGTAAGCGGCGCCCGTTGTAGAGGAAGGAGCTCAGCTGCTTTGGACAGTGATCAAGGGAATCGTCACAGGTTACCATGACCAAGACACCTGCACCACACTGTGCATTCCTCACAGCACATTTATTTCAGTAAACTCCGTTATGTCGGTCTTAGCATGAGCATAGTGTTACACAATTTTCATACATAGAATAATCACATCCAAAACAAGCTCTAAACTGAAATTGTAAACATTCTCATCATATGTAGAAATATTTTGTGTATTAATAGTTTTGCTAACTGATCGAATTTGGAAGAGAACATAAATGAGGAAGCCTACTCTAAATCGTGTAGTGAGCCTTGTTTATTAATTACACATCTACAATGTTAAATAAAGAGACAACCCTGTCCTGTGAGCATGTCAAACTGTACGTAAAACGTTACAAAGAAACAAATCTGTTAACAAAAGCATGTCTTGCAATAAAGAACATTAGATTTTTAAAATCTATTATGGTACAAAATGGAGAGGGTAATAATAGCATCTTTGTTGACAAAGTAGGAGGTAGCAGGGCGCACCACTTCATTGTCTGAGAAATGCAACTGGATTAAAGGACATTTCCTTACCACAAGTAATCGCCAGGACTATGTACAATATTTCTCTTAGAAATACTCGTTTAAACAAATCTCCCTCCGACTTTTTAGTATATATATATATATGTATATATATATATTAAAAAAAACCGTTCCATTATGATTTAAAAAAAACACTTACACATCTAGATAGAATAGAATACTCTGCCCTATTCGGGGGAACAGTCTCAAACTATGAAGTACATGATATTTAATGCCCTAAGTTGAGTAAATTTAGTTAGCAGTTCCTGGTATTATACAAAACACTAAATACATACCAACAAAATATAATATCTTATTTTTCTATGTAAGTGTGGGGAAAAACCAGAGCCTTGATTCTGGTAACACTGCAGAGAACATAATCTTTCAGTAAGTCTGTCTGTCTGTAAGGATTCATGTGCAATACTTTACAGATGGCTCTCAGATGTAGGACCTTCGGCTGAGTAAACTCAGCCAACAAAACCTAGTAAACCTTAAACACATTCCCACCCTATATAAAATATACAGACTACTTACTGTCTGTCTTAAGTATTGTTTGCTCTGATATCACTCTAATTTAGGGTTCCCCATTTTTCCTACTTTAGTATTTATAAATGGATACTTTCATGTGGCTTACCAAAAAAAAAAAAAAAAGACAAATTTTAAATTTACATCCAATGAAATATGCTACTGAAAAGGATTCCTGGTTCTATGATGCTGCTTCTGCCATCAGTAAGGAAAACGACGTTTCTGTGATAGAGGCAGGCTTTTTAAGTAGTGATGTGACTTCCACCATGCCAGCTCCAGTCCGTGGAAGGTTAGCGTTTACAATGTGCCGCTGTAAGTGCTTAATCCAGTCCTCCTGAACAGACAATGGTCCCCGAAAGACTAGGCCACAAAACCTATAAAAGAAGTAGATAATAACAGTTCTCTTAATAAAAGTAACTATTTAAAACTGACTCAAATAAAGCCTGCAATTTAAAAAATAAATCTCCCCATACACTACATGGAGCACACCTAAGTTTAAATCAAAGGACCTCAACCTGTGGGTCATGACCCCCTTGCAGTTCAAATGAGCCGTTCACAAGAGTCAAAGACCATATCAGATATTTACAATTCACAACAGTAGCAAAATTACAGTTATGAAGTAGCAACCATAGTTTTATAGCTGGGGGTAGGGAACTCTATTAAAGGGTCTCAGCATTAGGAAGGCTGGTTTACATTAACTTGAAACAATCAATTTACACCTTCGTTAACAGATTTAGTAAATGTCAATAATTTAAGATTGGAATAATATTACTGAGTTAAGATTAAGTTTCTAAAAACTGTGTGTATAAATGGGTATTTTGCCTGCCTGTATGTCTGTACACCAAATGTGCATGCCTGGGTCCTTGTAGGCCAGAAAAGGGTGTAGGATCCCGAGACTGTAGTTCCGGATGGTTGCAAGGCAGCATGGGAGTCAAGCATGGGTTCTCTGAAGGAGCAGCCAGGGCTCTCAGCTACTGAGCCATCTCTCCTGCCCCACTAAATACTTTCAGACCATCTACATTCATCCAGGAGATTATTTCAGTGTATCTCCTGAAAGACCCTTCTCTCAGTCAGAAGTACACAAGTCTATGCTTTCCTCTCTGACAGCACCGAGGGAGGTGCTGTGAAGGAAAAGCACAAGTGTGAGTGCTCTCAGTAAGCAGGACGTGACAGAGAGCAGAGAGAAACCAAACCGAATTATCACGTCTATAACTGCTATCGACTGCAGAGTAATACAGCATTCGGCTAACGTAGAAACCTAAGTTTATTAGTTGTTGAGCATGCCACAAAATAAAAATGCCAACTACTGTGTCTCAAAGGACACCTAAAAAAGGGGCCACGGCACATGTGGCAACCTAGGCATATACCTGCATCGGAGAATGTAAACCTCGTCAGCACCATGAGGTAACGCTAGCATTTTCTTCTTGCTTCCAGATCTTGACCTTGATTTCTTCTGCTTACAATCTATGGCTAAAAAAGGAAGAGAAGAACTTAAATTCTTCATATATTTAAAACATACCTACATAACAGAGAGGTCACGACAGCTCAATCATACCAGGGAAGTCTCTGTTCAGCTGTTTTCGGGGCATGCACTAACTCACAGTGGCTTCTGGAGCAGTTTCTCCTAGAGCAGTGTCTTAGCTGCCCACATCTGTTCTGTGCCACTTTCTCCAAATGCAGCTCTAGGTCACTCAGGTACACCTGAGGAAAAGTGGCTACACAACTGGGAGCTCGGCTGATCAATAACAGCGATACAGAGGATGATCTGGACTTCTGATCACACATGGTTTTAAACATCTTACTTCTAGGAAAATCACAACCCAAGCAAACCGAGCAATGGAATATCAACAATGTAACACAAAGCCCAGTGAACAGCCAATCCCCACTGAAACTGCAGAGCAAACACAGCTCAGTTTTCCTTCTTAATGCATCATGCGTACAATCATGCAAAGGCAGCTGTATTAGAATGTAACCAGAAATCTCCATTATCTAAGCTCACGCTGGATCCGATGTTTGATGCCAACTATTCTTTACAAAAGTTTTTCCACACTCTACTTTCTCTAGTAGTTTTGTTTTTAAAATGTGATTTAAACAGAAAGCTTTTTTTAAAGGGAGACCAAATATTTTAGTGCTGGTTTTGACATTTTTCATCACTTTTCCCTTAATTATTTATTACAAATATATGAGTCAATGAATGAAAATGCTTTTATTGAACTAGTGGATAGGACACAGTAAGTGTCCTGTAGTCCTTGGGTTCTGAATGTCAAAGAGCAGGAAAACAAGAGCTCATCCCTAGGCTTCAGGTGGAGGATCCAAATGAAACATAAGAGCCATTCAAATGGCTTCTCCAGTGCAGGAAATCCCCTGAAACAATTCCAATGAAGAGCACAGGGACGGGCTGCTCAGGGACCTGCGGTGTGGGCTGTTCCACAGCCACATCTCCTCATGGCAGACATGTGCCAAGGCAACAGAAATGTACACAGCATACCACAAGCTGTAGTAAATGGAGGAGCTCAGTCATGACGCCAGCCTCTTGTCACTTCACTGAAAAGGAAAATCTAAGACTCACAGGGGTGTTTCCTACTTACCATTAAAATAAGAGACATAAGGAAAGACTGACCAGCAGTCAGGTACTGAAAAATCACTGATTCCCACCCGGCTCTGGCAAACGTTAACGCTGTCATTAATTGTCCCAATCAAGAGCTGGTACAGCAGCGCCTCAACAAATGCTTCTGGAGCACAAACCCCAGCAGAGCCCGGTAACCATCAGCATTCAGACGGTGTGCAACAACCAAAGTGCACTGTGGGCAACACCCTTCCTAACGCGGCCACACCATGAGCTCAGTGCACAGTTGAAACACAAGTTCTTATTATCTTAGAGATGCATCACAGAGCATCTACCTCACAGAGACTAGGTTCTTCATCACTCTCACACCAACTGACAAACACCACACACTTCTCCACGGCTGCTGCACTGAGCAATTTAGAATTTGGATGACTTTTAAGTGATTCGTACTCTGGAAAGAGCTCAGAGAACTACTAAGATCAGTTACCCGTCCACGTCTGAAGTAAACCCATGTACTACCCGCCTCTGTGATGTAGGACACAGCAAGGGTGAGTGTTAGATCACAGGCAAGGCACAGTCTTTCTTTGAAGAGCTTACTGGCTGTTAAACTTGCTACATTACAAAAAAGAATCCTTGTAGAATGTAATAAATTACTGTGGATAAAAACAGAATGCATTAACAGTCCTTACAAACAATCTTCCCTTAACACTACTGGTCAGCAAATGGGAGAGGAACAGTAAGAAGTCAATGATGTGTCATATGCTACCAAACACAGCCGAGGGGCAGCTGTGACAGCTAAAATATGCAATTGGACTAAAATATAAAGAATATTGACGTGAGGAAGAACAATATTTTCTCAACTCTGATGCTGTAGGACTCTAAAAGCTGTTTTATGAATGATCACATCAAAATTGTAAATAAAGCCATCAAATTTCCAGGGTTAGTATTTGAAGGTGTCATGATGTCAGAAAACAGGGCAACTGTCATTATGTAGCTGATAATCTCTGGTAACTTGGTTTCCAAGTAAAGTTACAGAAGTTTTTAGAAAGTCACTCCTTTACTAAGATTCAAATATTTCAAATCTCAGACTCCTGGGAATAAAGCCTGAATGTTAAGTGTCTAAGTCTTCACTGTTTGAAACTCCTTAGTTCCCGAAACATTGTTTTGTAGGTGAAATGAGCGTGTAGGTTAATTACTAGTATCCAGCCCACCCCTGTAATGCTGTCCACACATTTAAAAAAGCGGGGAAGAAACCTGAGTAACAGACATGTACCAGGAAGGCATTTATACGGCACCTGCCGCAGAGACAACTGTCTCAAATGCTCCCGTGGATGCAAAGAATGGCGTACAAACAGGTCTGTCACAGAGGCATTCCAGATCACCCGATTTCCTCCATTTTAAGTGTAACTCTGCACTCTCGTGTTTGATGGGGGTTGGTTTCAGAAGCCCGTTACCTGGCTCTGTAACTATGCTGTTGCTGTAGGACAGAAGCAGACGCAGGAGTCAGGCCTCCCAGGCCACCCAGAACACAAAACATGTGCAGTGAACCAGGGGTCCAAAGGCCTTGGTTAAAAATCTACAGAAACCTCAGCTGCCACTGCAAGATTCCTGGCCAAGAGAGAACGGAGCTGCAGAATCACATACAAAGGCTTGGCTTTCAGACAAGCAGCTGTGTTTTATAAATATGGAGGAAGACCTTCAAAGCCCCCGCCCCACCCCAGTGCTGTGCTAAGCACCAACCAGGTGACAAGCATGTCATCAGACAGAGTCAGGTCTGCTCTGAGCAATTCATGTTATACACAACAAACACAGTCACTTTCGGCACCGAGGTTACCATGTGGAGTCTTCTTTCCATTGTCCTGCTCGCTGTACACCAACGATTGCTTCTGAGAGTTTCTTTTTTCTTCACTGTACAAACGATTTCAGAGAACGAGGTCTTATTCAGTGCTACCTAAAGCTTCTGTGATCACGAAGTACACCATGACTAAATTAAAACTTATCACTAACGTCTTTAATCACTCTCATTCATCCCTACCCAATTACTCAAGAGCTCTATTTCATCTTCTTTAACTGACTTCTGATATATTCGTGTCTTATGTGCTGTCTGCTGTGTAACAGAATGAACACCAGTGAATGGAAACCACTGACATGTATTTGGTTTGCAATCAGGGAGGCTAGGAAGTCTGTGAGTGTGGTGCCATCACCTCACAAGGGCCTTTCTGCTGAGCGATAACATGGCAGTAAGATGTGTATGCACACAGAAAGCCAGGACGACGCTGGACAAACTCACTATCCTTATCACTCCTGTAGTTGCCAGTCCACTTCCACAACAGCAGCATTAATTCCTTCATGAGGACAGAGCCCTGTAGCTCTAATAGTCTCTGAATATCCTCTTAAAAAATAAACTTAATTATAATAAAAATATCACTCACTAAAATAAATCAAAGACTGCACATCAGTTAAAACTTATATCTTGGCAATAAAACAGAGTTTTAGAGGAAACATTTAAAACCAGACTTGGACGTCTATCCTCCTAAAACCTTTTGTCTTCCTCAACACATCAGACACCTCCATTCTCTACTGAGAACCCCAAGACCAGCTCCAGTCACTGAGTGCGTTGAGACTAGAGCCATGACTCGCCTACAGGCGTCCCTCCAGAATTCTGTGACCTCAGACAAACATTCTACTGCCCAGCACTGCACAGACACTCTCCCTTCTAGTGGCAAGGCCAACAAAGAAACTTGCCTCACACACACCCACAAACTAGGAAGAACAACACTGAACCTTAAAGCTCAGAGTCCCATTTCTCCATGTGCCCCTCTGGCCATGCTGAGGAGTCTGGTCCCTCAGGAGTCTTGATGGTGACAACTACAGCTCTGCTCTGCTCTGAGCAGAATTCCTCTGAGGTGGAAGCTTTATGCCTGTAGCTGCCCCAGGCTCCTGCTCTAACAGACGTGAGGTCTCAGAGATTCTACTCCAACAACTCTACACTTTGTTAGGGTAGGTAGGTTCTCTGCAGCAGTTTGGTCCCTGGCCCTCTTTTCTACTGGGTGCTACCCTCATGGGGACACACTGCTCATCCATGTGGAAGCGGCTCCTGCAGTTTTCAGTTTTTGGGGGCTTGCAGGCCTAATGCCCCTTGTAAACAGCAATGCTTCCCACGTGTATCTTTCGGAGTAGTGGGCCTACTAGATCACACTGTAAAAGAAGTGCCAGGATTCTTCTGATCTAAAACTCCTTCCGCAAAGGGTCTCTCTTCACACACTCAGAATGTTCTTCCGTACACGCTATCCTGCCTCACTTTAATTGCAGTGAGCGGCATGCAGCTTTAGGCAGTAACCGTCCTCTCACAGCTCGTGTGGACGGACACTCAGCTGCCTAACATTGCTGTCAGGAACTACACGGCACCAGACAGCCTAGTCCACCATTCTGTGTCCCACAAAGTCCCAACAGTGCACAGACTAGGCCAATTCTTCACAGCAATATAACAAAGATGGCCTCTATACTTGGTTTCTAATAGTTTGTTTCTCCTTTTTGTTTCAGACTTCACCAGAATAGTCTTTTCTGTCCATGTTTCTACCAATGTTCCGATTACAGTCTCTTAAGAACTATGGCTTTCTTCTGACCCCTCATCAGAATCTCTCAGTGTCCTACACACAGCCCCACAAGCTTTATTGTAGCATGAGCGCCTAAGTCTTCCAGCCTCCTCAGGTCATGTAGCTCTAAAGAGGTTTTCACTTTTCCAGTTCTTTGTAACAACAGCCTTATTTCTTGGCAACAATTTAAATCTCCAAATAAAGACACTCCTAACTCTGGAGGGTAGGAGTCCCCGGTTAACGCCTGGCGAGGGCCTTTGGGTTAAAGTGCATTACGCTCTGAGAACAAGCGCTCACATGGGCGGCCGAGAAAACTGGACGATAGCGACATCAAGCTCTATGAGACACTCCTTCAACAGACTGCTCCACTAACAAAGGCCTGCGGGAGGGCACAGCCTTGACAGCCTAACCCTCTGACAGCTTCCACCTCTCCACGCCTACGACGGTAACTAAACTTCAGCCCTAATTTGACAGAGGGAACTTCAAACCATACGGTGCTGGGGTTACAATCGAGCACCATGGCCACAGGAGATGGAGCCCAGACACAATCAGTCCAGACAGGACAAAGAAAATATCTTTTTTCCCATGTTCAAGTTGGGAAAGTAAAAACAACTCGGAATTTATTTGGAAAGAAGAGCAGGAATTACGTTTTCAGAAGGAGGTGCATGCCATCCTAGCACCACTGAGACGCTGGTGGTGAGGCTGCAGTGGCAGTGGTGACGTGGGAAGAAGACCTATGTCTCAAGGTGTCCCCAAGTGTGAGTCTGATGACTCAGTCCTGAGGGCTGCCAGAAATCCTCCAAGGCTCAAGACTCAAGGTTTCAAACAAACAAAAGACTGCTCAAATAAGCCCTTTATTTTTCTCCAGGTCAACAAACGAAGTCCTAGGTTCGGGAGGGTAGTTATTTTTAAAGAAACACTGATTGGTATAAAACAGGAATTAAGGGAGGAGGCTTTTAAGTAACCTGTTTTCTCCCTCAAGCTTTCTGTCTGAATGGAGCGCACAAGACGAGCTTTATGGATGTGCGGTTGCACAGGGCTCCATCTATGTGTTCAATGCTCTGTTGCTGCAGTTGCCAAACATTTAATAACTTTCCAAGGCAGATACATAGTCGTTTTGCACGGGACCATCCACATGTCCCCAGTGCCATGTCCTGAGTACCCAGGTGTGTCATGGGGCGCCCATGCCAAAGGAGGTGATAAAGAACAGCGCCCGCTCTCCCTCCACCACCACAGTCAGCCTTCCACCACTGCCAGAGTGAACATCCGAGAGAGAGCTAAGTGTAAGGACAGACAGTTAGCACAGCGTCACCTTCTGTATGTCCTGTCTGTCCAAGCAGGGTTTCTCTGTGTAGCCCTGGCTGTGGACAACTCAGAGACCCCTGCCTCTGCCTCTGTCTCTGAGCGCAGGCACTGAAGGAAAGTTGTGTCAGCACCACTTCCCCTTGACAGTTTCACCCTGAGACTGGGGGAGGCTTTTCCTTAGAATACTGAATTGCTCAACGATTCTAACACTTTTCAATGACAAAATAGTAGCTGACCCCAAGTCAAATAAATGATCAGGGGCAAATTACCTAAAAATATTTTTAATATTTCCCCTGGAAATGACTTGGAAAGTAGCATTTTATTTACACTTAGGTCAATGTGGTGGGGTTGGGGGAAACAATTTGTAGATGCCTCCACTGTTTCAAAGTACAAATATATTCAGATATTTAAGGATAACTAGATATAAATTACATAAATGATAAAAACAGAACAAATATATTATGATAATAAGGAAACAAGTTAAAAATTTTTTTCCAAGGTGAGTTGGGCTTTTGTGCTGTTTTATTCAACAGTATTGGCAAAGCCAGCATTGCCAAGGAGAATGACTACTTTCCTTAGACTAAGGCATATATAAAATACAGGACAAGGCAGTAACAATGAATCTGTTTGAATCACCCTTTAGAAAAGAATT
Organism: Rattus rattus; assembly: GCF_011064425.1. Classification (NCBI taxonomy): domain Eukaryota; kingdom Metazoa; phylum Chordata; class Mammalia; order Rodentia; family Muridae; genus Rattus; species Rattus rattus. Next base: position 16,344,157 of record NC_046164.1, read on the forward strand.
ACTTAAACATTTTAATCAAATTCCTGCCCTCTACAAACTTCTCTATTTCTGAGACATCATTTTAGGAACAATTAAACAAGTGTTCAGGAAGAAAGTCAAACCCACCTTCCATACAGGCACATCCAAGTCCAATAAGACAGACAGATCTTAATGCCACACATGTATGGTTTTCAATGAATTTGATTTGGCTTTTAATCATTTTTAAGACTTTGCATATTTCAACAAAATTCAAAAGTAAAAGCAGATACGGTATTTTCTTTTGGAAGAATTTCCCAGCTAAGGCTAAGGTGCATGGTTTTTGTGTGCATGCGAGCCTGGGCATTAAATACAACACCAAATAGCAAGAATTAACATTATTTTTCAACCCCTACATAAACAAACAAAAAGACCAAACAACAAGCATGCAAGCAGTAAGTTCTACTCTTGCACTTCTACATGAGGAGCATGGCCCTCTCCAAGGAGCCATCTTGCTGGCCTGTCCTCACAAGAGGCAGTCCAAGTCTGTGTGGGTGATACCTGTCTTAGGGTTTCCATTGCTGTGATAAGACACCATGACCAAAAAGACCTGGGAAGGAAAAGGTTTATTTATTCTTCCAACTCTCAGGTCAGCGCTGAGGAAATCTGGGGCAGGAACTGAAGCCAGAGAGGAATGCTGCTTACCGGCTGGCTCCTCAGGGTGTAGCTTGCTTTCTCTACATTCTGGACCATAGGCCCAGCCCCTCCTACATCAATCATTAATCAAAAATTGCTGCACAGGCCAGACTGTGAGGTTTCTCAGCTGAGGTCCCATCTTCTCAAATAGCTCTAGCTTGCCTCAAGCTGACAAAAACCCTGAGGAACCAGGGAATGTCCACAAGTACTGACAGCTAACACCTGCATTCAGTGCCAACAACAATGTATTCTCTAAGTGTGCCTTGATCCCAATTACAAACAACACTCAAAAACTCATGTTAGTAAGAAATCACAGCACATTAAAAAATTATAACATTAAAGAAGTAAATCCTAGAAAATCAACAAGTAATAAAACTAGGAGGGATACCAGACCAGACTGGAGCAGGCAGGGGTGGGGAAGAACAATCAAACAGAACTAAATACTAACCAGAGACAAGCAAGAGCAGGTATCATAAAACTGGATTTCATCTGGGCGGTGTTCTAGAGGCCGCCTCGGTGAGGTGGCTCTTTACAGATGCACCGCCCACCCCTGCTTGAGCCACCCGTACTCTTCAATTAGAAAAGTGACAAACCAGTCACACTGCTCCACACTGGCCATCCTACTACCTGCTGGCCCTACTTCTCGTTTCTACTGTCATTACTCTTAATGACTTATGCATTAAAATTACTCTTAATTCAAGTCCTATGACTCTTAAACTGAATTTCTCCTTTTCCTTTTTTTTTCTTTTTTCTTTTTTTCTTTTTTTTTCGGAGCTGGGGACCGAACCCAGGGCCTTGTGCTTGCTAGGCAAGTGCTCTACCACTGAGCTAAATCCCCAACCCGAATTTCTCCTTTTCCTAATCAAATCTTTTATTCAGAAAATAGTTTCCAAAGCATTGCGTAAGTCCTTTTAAGAAGGATTTAAAGGGGACTTGAGCCTGGCGAGGTGGCACATGCTTTTCATCCTAGGACTCAGGAGGCAGAGGCACACAGACCTTAAGCTACAGCTGCCTGGTCTACAGAATGTGTTCTAGGAGTAGAAGAACACGCATGGTAGAGATCAAAGACAAAAGGATTTTGCCAGTTACCAGTGAGTTCCAGCATTCAATTATCCCTATGTCTTCTCCGTGACTTACTTCACCATCTAACTTAGCCCCTTACCTCCTGCCTCCCAGTATTCTTAAGAAACCTTTCCTCTCCCCTCTCTCCTCTTTTCTCAAGTATGGCTCTTTTCCTCTCTAGTCTAACTTTCTGTTCCAACTAGCTATCTTTGGGGTTCAAATAATGACATGTGTGGGGATGGGGAACCCCTTTTTGATACATGTTTTTAGCATATAAAAAAAAAAAATCAACCCAACCCAACACACAAACAATAACGACCCAAAACCCCACCGTGTGAAAGTCCCAGCATCTGGGGAGCCAAAGACAACAAGCAAGCCCTCCGCCACGCACACGTGTGTCACCTGTCAGGACTCGCAAGTCCTGCTCTGAGGCACTGTGCATCCTTCCCGCTCCCTCTACACCGCACAGTGATAGTTCACACAGCTCACGCCACCTGTCTGAATGTCGGTCATGCTTACGTGTGTTTCTAGCACCCAACCCGCCTCTGAAGTACTCAGCAGGAGCTGTGGGAGTGCCTGCTGTCAGCGAGTAACCCGCCAGGCATCTCTGGGTGCCTTTCCTGGCCTAACAAACAAACTGCATCTGCTTGTAGGTTATTCTAAAGGGGATCAGGTTACATTTACCCATCCATTTTACAAGGCGAAAATAACATTCAAAAAACCCAACCTTGGCACTAAAGAACTAACCTTAAGAAATGTACTCAAGCAGAGCAACTCATCATGCTGCCCACGTCTGAATAAATGACACATCACTGCCACACAGACACAGACTGTTCTTAGTCCTTACACGGCGTGAGTCGTACTGAGACAAGTGACAGCTGAGATATGGACACTGTCTCTCGCTCACAGTTAGCTCTAAAAACAAGTTGGACTACACCACATGCTCCTTCTTACATGTATGTAAGTACATGTGTGTGAGTGCGTGTTCATTTGTGTGCAGGGATTTAACAAACGAGGTAAAAGGGAGGCAGCAGGGAAACCAGGGCCCTCAGTGCTGGGCCTGCCTGAGGGTGGCCTAGCCTAAGCACCAGGGCTGCCGAGGTGCTAGCTATGCAGCAGGCACTGAGCTGTGCACTGACCCTGCTCTATTCTGAGGTTACTGCTGCTGATATCCCTCCCTTCTTACTTATTTCAAAGACAACCCAGTCAAGAAGAATTATCAAGGTCTACCTGGCTCAGAGTTTAAATGCCAAACAACATTTCTGTTTATGCTGCAGAGGACACACAGCCTTCCGCACTACGAAAGGAAGAGCAGACATCCCTGGGTGAGCAAATCAGCGCTGCCTACGAGGAGCTTCAACGGTGGACGTCCTGGCAGAGAGCTCGCCCACAGCACTTCACGGGCAGTGCCCACCCTCAATGTGTGCGAGCCCACTCAGCACTGGCGGAGGCCATTAGCACCTGTGGGAGTATTATATCATTAAAGCTCAAAACAGGAAGAAGAAAGCCCACTAGTAAGATCCAACCTACAATTACAACTTAAAAGTGGATGATTTGAAAAGTTTTTTTTTTTTTTTGGTTCTTTTTTTCGGAGCTGGGGATCGAACCCAGGGCCTTGCGCTTGCTAGGCAAGCGCTCTACCGCTGAGCTAAATCCCCAACCGTATATATTACTTCTAACATGCTCTGGAAAATGTGCTCTGCAAATAGACAAATAAGACCCTTCCTGCACATACTTTTAGAATAAAAACTATTTCCTCCATTAATTTTAAATATGTAACTAGAAATTTCCACTTTACATTAATAATCTAAATTAAAAAAATTATTTTTTAAAAGCTGGTAGATAAAAGCAGGTTGAAAGAAATGTCGCTGCCTCTGCCACTGCCGCCGCCCGCTGCCCCAACGGTTGGAAGGTAAGGCACCACTGGGAGTAGTTCTAATCCACGCCAGGCCCTAAACTGAAGAGCCTTCAAGCGTGGGCAGGAGCTTTTCAGTGCTGAGCAGACCAACTTACCGGGTCACAGTAAACACTGCTTCTCTAAGGAGAAAGGATGAGCAGGGACAGGCTGCAGGTACGACTGTGAATTTACACATGCAAGCTGGGATGTCAAAGTAAAGAAACATGGCATTCGGAGCATTTGAATCATCACCAAACTGGTATCTTAGGAAGCAGCCTCTTCAGTGTAAGAATAGCTGGGAAGACCTGAGTTAGGAGGACTATTTCCACCTCTGAAATAACACTGGATCGCAGAGAAGACGCCAGGAGCTGATGGCCTCTACAAAGGCTACAAGGCTCATTCTATCACAGCTACCACGGAACTACCAGTCTTGAGAATGTCTAGGCTTGAGTTTGTGTTGTGTTCATGTGTGTACAGTCACCTGTCCGTGCACATGTGGAGACAGAGGCTGAGGTGGATGCTTCTGTGTTCCCCGTAACTTTATTCACCCGTTTACTCGGAGATGTTCTCTCGCTGAGCCTGAAATCTGCAGTTTCCAAGTGCACAAGGTGGCCAGCATCTCTCTGCTTCCCACACTGGGGTTGCAGGTGAGTGTTGCCACACTCGACTTACTTACATGGACACCAGGATCTGTAGAAAGCACTTTAAGCACTGAGCCACCTTCCCAGCCCCTAGTGAAGCCTTTTCTTCAAGACTGGACGACACATGTAAAACTATACATGAATAAAAGCTGAACTAGGAAGAAACATACTGGAGGCTTAAGGTTTCATTCCTACCATTTTTCTTTTTTATCGTTCTATGTGTGTGGTGTACTTGTATGGAGACACGGTTTATGCACGGGCGGTGTATCTATGTCTCACTATCACCTATGTATGTATCTATGTACACATAGACATAGATATACTTTTAGAAAGTTAAGTCTGTTACTCATATAAACCAGTGAATCCCTTACAATGACCTAGACCCCTCTCGGGCCCCTGTGATACAAATACTGGGAAACCGACAGGCATGGGGAGTCTATGGATACGAACGGGATTCTCTGTCTGGGAAACAAAACACTCATAAAGCGGAATACAGTGTCGTTTTCAAGTTGCCACAAGAAAGCAGGAGTTAACTTTAAACTGGGACCTGTCACTTCAGAGTGTCTAAGGAAGGGAGGTGGTTATGGAAAGCGTCAGCCTAGACCGTATGCATAGCTGTGTGATCCCCTCTGCATGCCGACAACTAGCACACACCGGTTTTCTAGCACTTCTGACGAGTGGCTGGTATTTAACTGCAGTATCTTCTTTGTCCTGGGTGGCCTGGACTTTACAGTTCATTTTATGTTCTTTTTCTTTATATTAATGAGGGCTTTGATTTGGCTTTATTGCTTTCATGAAAGGTAATATCAGTTACCAGTGCCTTAAACTACTATCGTGTTTTGAAAAGTTTACAGATGAGACTAAGTATTTTTTAATGACCCAACAGTCAAGTGCAGGAACACTTCACCCATTGCTAAGTACTTAGTGAGACACTCTCAGAAGTCCACCAAAGTCTAAAGCTGACCCAGACAATTTCCTGGGTCCCTGCTGTCTCCAATTAGACTCATTTATTTAGTCTTCACCAGAATGGTCCCACTATAAACCCACTTTCATTTTAGAATCATGCAACAGAAATCCAAGAAAAGAGAACAGTAACTAGGGAAAGAGCCGCGGCAAGACACCCTTGGTCTGAACCCTGGTTTTGCTAGGCAGTAACTACTTCTCAGCACAGCTTCCTTACCCAGTGAGAAGCAGCCTAGAGCTACGCCTCACGGCGCCATGGAGAGCAGAGCATGGAGCGCAGGGTGTTCCTTTGCCAGTTGAGCTCCTCCTTCTGTTGCCTCCTGTCTTTCATGTCTACGGCCGCAGGCCTCATCAGATGCAGGTAAAGCGAACTTAACACTTGGGTCAGAGCTCCATGCCAATAAACTGAAACTGTTTCCTCCTTCTCATATAAAAGGTGACCCTGTCATTTGTGTCTCACTCCAAGAGACAGAGTGAGGAAGCAGGACAAGGAGCACAGGATGAGCACAGTGGCTCTTTAGCAGCAAGGACACAGCACATGCTAAGTTGTGGGACACGAAGACCAAGAGAAAGACCAGGCTAACAGCCACTCGAGAAAGCACACGGTCATGACCTCAAAGGAGGAGGAGAAATAAAAACACTACTACAAAGAGGATTTTAATGGGAAAACAACAACAACAACAAAAAAAAAAACACCCATTTGTACAGTTCTATTTAGGAAAAGAAGTTTAAGATTTGAGAGAAGTGGAAGTTGGCAAGCAGGCAGCTTGAAAGAGTACAAGTCAAAGAGCAAAGCATTCGGCAAGGTATCCGTCTGTCAGGCATTCTGTCTGAGTAAGCTGACCAACATCCACAGACGACACTGTCTGCAAAGCTGGAGTAGCCAGAGAAAATACACAGAGACATGCTTGTCGGCATGCATGTGGAGATTAGGCTTACTAATCCTAAATGCAGGTTAGGGGCATTAAAAGAAAACTATATAGTGGTCAAAGGGGGCATTATTAAGACCTGTTCCCCCTCTTTGAAATTCAACTTCTAAACCAATGACTTATTCTATATATTTGAGGTTTTACTGTGATTTTTCTCTTTTAAATGAAGCATCTTTATCCAAAGCGCCATTACTGCAATCTTTTCCATGTTTGTTAACCAAGGAGGTGATTTTTCTAGAATCCTACTCATAGAAAAGTAAATTCAAAAATCACAAATGCTATACTTTTTAAAAGAGTGGGATACAGACTTAAAAGGTTACCTCAAATGGGCTATTTTCCCCCAAACCATATCAGTATGGGCCACAAGAAAATAATCACTTACTGAAATCCTACCTAATAGTTGACACGCCACAGAAACTTAATATATATCAACTGCTGCTTACCAAAGGGAGCCACAGCTATCATCCAACCTATCGGCGCCACTGCGGTGAGGAGTTAAAGGAGACAAAGAGTACTGTACCCAACAGATTTGCTGTGATATCTGTTCAGACATACCTGTACCAGTCTAAAGTCCAGCACTCTTCCTTCGTGCACAAGCACTAAGTGCCTGGACAGGCTAACAGCACTTGCAAACATCGTGTTGCACCGCACACACGCAAGCGTCACAGGCATACCTAGCATTCAAAAGAACAACTGTAATCCAGGTCTCACGTCAAAAGAAGAAAGCTGTCTAAGCTTAGTGTGTGTGCAAAGTGCCACAATGAAGATAGCTTTTAATTGCTCATTGAGTTAGCTTAGCTTGAATTAAGGAGAGGGAGTTAATCTCAGAGGCTGGCAGTTAGCATGCAGAGCCAGCTTATGCTCTTGGGAAAGTGCAAGGAGGAGTGAGTGGCCTGGACCTCCAAGCTCCTCTACTATCACGGCCTTGCAGATTTCTGTGTTACGCAGAGCCTTTCTTAGACATACTTAAATCCAGTCCTGTGATTTGAATAGCACCGTTCTGTTGAGAAGGTTCAAAGCGTTTTACCAATAAAAAGAATTAGAAAGTCTAGTTGAGAAAGTGGTAATTAAAGTGTTTTACGCACGAAACCGTAAAAGGCCTGATTCTAAATGAGGCTCTGCCATCAGGCTGGAGAGGAGGTGGTGACACCGCGGAGCAGCCGCTAGACATGGCGCTTCACTCAGGGCACTTTACGCTCATCACCCCGAGTGCGCCACCAATAATGAAAGCTAATGATCTCAAGGTTTGTTTGCTAAAATCTGTGCGCTAAATAAATGATCAACAAGCCAATACCATCACAGGAAAGGAAACGTGTAGAAAAGTAAACTCTAAACTTTTCAGACAATCCTCACTCTCCCAAAACATTTCAATAGGTGTCTCAACAATATTATGATGGCCACAAGAAATCATGCATCATGGTCAACACAGCCAGCTGATCTCTCAACGGTATCCTTCTTAACAAAAAAGAAAGACTATTACTAACTTTAAAAGACCCTTTATATGGAAGAGGGTACCCTACTACCTAGAATCCTAAATCAGAAAAAGCATTTTCAGGCTATTAACATTCTCCTAAATCAAAACGACAATACAAATTATTTGAGATATTCACTGCTTGCCAAGAAGCAAATCACAATTACAGTAATTTGACCCTTTATTAATACACTGACCAATTTCCATCTGGCTAAGAACACAGTCAACATAGGCTCACATACATAAATCTTCAACATTCTTAACCTCGAAACAAGCAAACAAATAAACAAACCCAAAATACCATTCTAGTGTTTAAGTATAAACCAGACCTTAGAATACACAATAGTTATTTACCTGCCACCTCATTTCCCAATCCATCCTGAACATCCCTCCCACAGAAAGCAGCAGCACCAAGCCAAGCACCTGCTTGCTGCAGGAGAGCACGGCTGTAAAACTCAGAAGGCCGAGCGAGGTTCTCTAAGTCACACAGCACAGCAAGGCTTCAGGGAGGGGACTCTTGTTCGGGTTAATGGCATCACACAACAGGCACCATCTCTGACCTAAAGAGGCTGCTCTGTACTGCCCTGCCCTGCCCTGCCTAAGCAGAGGGGCCCCAGCAGCTCAGTTCTGAACGCATCACTTGGTAGCATTGGCAGAAACACATCAGAGGTCTTCCAAGAATACTGCTGTGCTGCTGAACAGGAGCCTCCCATACAGACCGCAGCAGTGCTGTGTTTTACAGGTCAGTCGGCTTGGTGTAGGGGTAGGGATGTGTTTGTCTGTCTGTCTGTGTGTGTTTTGCTTTCGTTCTCAACTTACATTCAGACCAAGGATGAGGCGGACACTCAGTCTGCTGGGCATCCTCTGAAGAGCTCCAGCAGAGCCGCTGTGCCCTGCCGTGCGGCACTTTGAAGGGGAAGATGCTGGCCCACAAGGCACTTCACATGGATGCTCCACCTCACAAAGCACAACTCAACTGTGTTCAAAGACTCACAAGCGTCCTTACCTGAGTGCACAGTCAAGTCCATTTTGTGTGGCTGATAGATCAACGGACTGTCTTCGTTTAATGGAAGAACACATTTCTGAACAAATCTCTTCCTTGCTGTCTGGTTATGGATCTTGTGAGGAGACAGAGCCGAGTTCCTTTCTTCTCCTATCCTCCTGCTTTTAAGGAGCTCTATCAGTGTGAGAGACTGGTTCTTTTTCCCACTGGGCAGGTCAGGCTTTGCTTCATCACACTCACTTAAGAAATTCAGCCCTTCTTCCTCTGATGCAGACACTGAGAGAGCCTCTGTCTTTAGGCCATTGTGGTATTCATCAAGAGGTAAGACACTGTGAGAAAGGAAGTCATCATCTGAGGAGAGTTTCTGAGCTACGAATGGTCTGGGGATAATGCGGCGGCTGCTGAGCGCCTTCAGGATCTTTTCATACTTCTCTTCGTTCTGCATCATCTCATTCAGAACACAGATGGGGGACTTGTGAGCATCCCACTTAGTTTTCCCAAGTCTTTTCAGATGGCCTCTGACATGATTTGATAACCCAATCTTTGTGTCAAACCAACCACCACAGAGCTGACAAGTATGTTCGGAAGTAGTCTCAGACTTCTCTATAGCTAAAAAAGATTTTTAAGAGTAGTATCAGACTCTTACAAATCACTGTAAATGAGTAAACTCATAAATGGACAGTGTGACTCTAAAAATGACCAAATTCAACACAATTTTCAACTCCTCTGAGTCTGAACAGACGTATTAGGCCCCACCTGTCTCCGCAGTGAACTTACCTTTTCTAACTCGTTTCACGGGCGTCCCTGTGCCAGTTCTTTTGAAATGCTGCATCTTGTCACTTGTGGCTATTTGTTCTGGTGACACAACATGACGGGCTTCGTAGCTTAAACCTGCTCTGTGAAGATGTCCGCGGACGTGATTTGACAGCCCAACACCGGTTTCAAATGTTGCTGGGCAGTAAGGACAGGACTTCTTCTCCAGAGACAAATCAGTCCAATGAAAAACAGAACTATGCTTGGACAAAGGCGTGTCTGAGCTTTCCAAATGCGGAGGATCATGTAGATCCTGTAAGAAGTTGTTAGTGCCACCGTCTTCGTAATACTCAAAGTAGAAGCCGTCATTCTGATCGTAACTCAGGGCAGCACTGTCTCCAGGGCCCTGGCCTTCCATCTTGCTTTTCAATAGGGGCAGTAAGTTTACGTGCTCTTCAGTAAGGTCACCGTAGGCATCTTCTTCCATGGCCTGTGCTGTGTAGTCACCTAGCTCCACGTTATCCCAGGGACTGTCATCTTCTGTCTCATAGCTATCGTTCTTATCAGAATGAAGCTTCTGCAAAACAACAACAGTCATTTTATGCAGAAAGTCGGGGTAGCTATCCAAGTCCTCTCCACCAGAGCTTTCCTTTGAGGCCTTAAGCACTCTTTTCACAGCCACACGCTTGTGGCCTTTCTCGTTTTCTGGCCTTTTGGCTTCTGGGTTATGAGGGTCTGAAATAAAATTATTATGAGAATTACTTGATGAAAACAGATGTAAAGAGTTTAATGTGCTAACCTCTTTTTTGAGAGGAAGTGGGTATGAATCACCTGACTTTCTGACCGTCTGGTAGTCGTCACACTTGTATCTATATAAACAACCGCCGTCTGCCTTGGCGTTGGGTTCTTCTCTTGGGGCCTGATGGAAATACTTTGGGTTTTGGTCAGTGCTGTTTCTAGCCACAGCGTTCTTCTGAGGAGACTTGCTCTGACTGCATGCACTTACACCAGACTGGGCAACGCTTTTCCGGGCCTTCTGGACTCGATGTGGCCGCTTATGAAATTTTGAAAAAGTACTTGACTGTGGGCTGGATCCGAATGTGCGCCTAGCATCCTGTTTTAAAGCAGAGTTCTTTGGAAACGTACTGGACTGCTGTTTAGCTAATGACTTGGTGCTGTCGACATCCACCGACTCCTCAAGGCTGTCACTTTTTCTTTTGTCAAGTCCAAGAGGATTACCAAAGGAATCCATGCACGGCGAGGAATGCAAATACTCCATGTGCTTCTTCAGAATGCTTCTGGCTGAAGTCGTGAAGGGGCACATCTTACACAGGTATGGAGCTGGCTTTCTGGACCCTGTAACAGAGTCTTTCACTGTCTTTTTTTGTGTTTTTCTCTGGCTTACTTCTGAACTGACGACAGGGCACTTGACGGCCGCCCCATGGGCAGTGCCGCGATGACATTCCAGCTCACTCTCTGTCACGGCCATGAAGTTGCACTCCTCACAGCAGTAGTACCGTTTGTCTTTCTCGTGGGTTTTAGCGTGCTGCACAAACGTCTTAGGACAATTGGTACCAAACACACACTGAGGGCACTGCAGACGGGCACTTCTGCCTTCATCTTGGAGCTCTTTCAACTCACGGATCTCCTCCATCAGCTTCTGCCGTCTTTCTTGGTGAATGATCATATGTTTTAGCAGTGAATTACGATCTCGAAAGGTCCGTCCACATTCTCTACAGGCATATGGCCTGGGGACGTTAAGGTGGCGAAAGTGGCTATTCCCATCCAAATGATACATCATATGCCTGTGGAGATGCTTTTTCTCCCTAAAGTTCACATTGCACTTTGTACAGGGGTAGAAGGATGGCTCTTCAGTACTGAAAGTGACGGGTGACTCCGAATCACTCTCTTCACATTTCTTCTTTACGCTATTTGAAACTAAAGTGCGAGTGTGAACAGGAGAATTACCCTCCCCACATTTATCTGAGCTATAAACTAGATGCTGAAAAGGATCCACGGCCTCCAGGTCCCCGTCAGCTGACTCGGGTTTCACGTTTGGCAATGTGTAGCTCTGTGAGTCTATGGCCTGTGTCTCCTCGCTTTGCCCTAGAAAGTCAGCCTGCAGCACTTTTGACTTCCCGGGTGCGCGGCCCGAGTCACCGCTGCAGTCCTCGGTGTAGCGAGTGATTTTGCTCACGTCCATCTTTCTCTTCCTCTTCTTTTCTAGACCCACGACTTTAGAATGAGCTGGGGACTTGTCCACGGCCTCTTCGCTCGTCATAAGAAACTGAATGAACTCTTTTTGGGGGTCCCAGTTTGTATCATTTTCTGACCTAAATTCGTCTGTCCCTGAGGAAATCGCTGCTAACGCGTTGACGCGGTCATCTCTGACCACCGCGGCGGTGGCGTCACCCCCACCCACCTCTGCTTGACTTAGTAAAGTGCTCTCTGACTTCACGCTATTCCCTACTGGGTTCTGACCGTCACGACCGACTAGAGCAGAGGTAGGTAGTTTCGTAATGGAATGGGCTGGACTCTTCGTATGCGCTGCATCTGATAACAGAAAGAGAACTGGGTGCTGGCTGGCTTTTGATGGTGTCGACAGCTGACGGTCAGCGACTGACTTCAGTGTTGAGCAAGAGTCTGCTGCTAGCTGCTCCGTGGGCTGTTCAGAGGTTAGGGAAGCACTGCCCTCACTCACACTGCAAGTCTTTGTTGAGGAGGAGCGAGAAACTGGTCCATTAGCAACAGCCCCTGTGGGCACGGTAAAGTTTTCACTAGGAACAGCAGCAGTGCCGGCAGGGATAAACAGAGCAGACTGGACTCCACTTAAGGCTTGTTCTGATTGAGCCTCTGACAATTCTTCAGACAGAGTCAATGCACTGTTCTTCTGAAATGTCTGGCAATCTTTTGGTTTATGAACACCACTGTCTTTCTCTGAGATGAAATTGTCATCTTGGAGCTCTCCTTTAGCACCAGTAACCTCAGTGTTTATCTTCAAATCATCCATATTGTTGGCAAGGTCATTTAACACATTTAGTCTAGAAAACGGAGAACAAAAATTTAGATTTGCAAAAAAGATTTGCAATAGCATATATTCCAATGCTAACTGGAATATATGGAAAATTGGAAGTATACATTTTCATTGGTTTAATTTTCTACTTTTTATATATTGAGATATTAATAACTTTATAGGAATTAGAAAACACTTCAAACATTGAACCACTTTAAAAATATTTATAAAGCAAATATTTCTATTTCTGCTTTCTAGAAACTAAGTATTCTACATATATAAACTACCCAAGGAAATGCATACACTTAAATACAATATAAATAAATGCATTACTCATTGAAAACATTTAAAATATCATGCATAGTTTTATAATAAAAAGGATAATCATGTCTTAAGGACAGTTACTCCATACAGTAGAACAGCTGGAATTATCAAATGTGGCAAAGAAGAACTATTCTGTCACCTGAAGCTCACTCCTGGAAAAGGTGACAAGAAACTTCAAGGTGACAGCGTGGGTCAACACCACTGGCTCATTTATATGTAAATAAGTAGCAATCTTTACTTCTAAAATATTTAAAACTGTTTTGCTCAAGATAGTGTTCTGTCAAAACTCTACACAACTGCCATCTTGTTCATAAAGTTTTAGTCATTCTTTATCCACGTTATTCTTAATTATAAGTTACTAATGCTAAAATTAGTCAAGTTTTATACCCTGAGATCCCAAATTCTAAATTTCTTTTTTTTTTTTTTTTTTGGTTCTTTTTTCGGAGCTAGGGATCGGAACCCACGGCCTCGGCTTCCCTAGGCAAGCGCCTTTGAGCTAAATCCCCAACCCCTAAGCAAAAAGCAATTATACCATTTATAATCTAACAGTAGTGTAGAGGCCCAGACCTTTTTACGAAATGTCATACATAATGTAGGTTAACATGGCAAATTGCTTTTGATCATATATTGAGCTGGATAAGAAGACAAAAGAATCTTAAAATCATGAGAAAGGAGCCGTATGAGGCTGTCCCATGAGGAGACGGTCACTCCCCTACATCACAGGGAGCTGACTCCTCCACAGGGCTCTTTGGAAAAGAGGACACCCTGCACTACAGCAGCTTGTCCTTAACTCTGAGGGCAGCGATATGACCTGGTCACCACCATGTTTCCCTGAAACACCTGGCAAAGGTGCGAGACAGCGTTGTTGAGTAAAGAAGTAAGCGATGAATAAGTAAAAATGCAATTGCAAGATCACACAAAGAAAAGCAGCTTTATACCTGTGACATCTCCACAGTCCGTCTGGAATACAAGTCCTACCATGGTTCTGGCCTCGAGTCAGCAACTGCAACAGGGCCTAAACTGTACTGGTGTGACGGCAGCGGTGGATGCTGCGCTCACGCCCTACTGCGCGCTTACGGAGAGAGCCCTCGGCTAGCACTGAGACTGCAGTAAACAGGGCAGACTTGCTTTCTGCTTTGCAGATAAAAATTCACATTACCTTTGCAGTGATTTTTAATTTGTATAGTGAACAATACTATTTTTAAGACAGCAAGGCTCTAAAATTCAATATAGAAATTAAGATATTTTAAATAATTTTCACTTGGAGTACAAATTTTATTTTTTGTAAAATACTAACTCTAGCACAAAAAGAAAGGATTTGAATAACTGTCTCATTTCATAACTTTCAAAAACATATTCTTTCAACAAAATCTTAATAAACGCATCAAAGATTACAAACAAGTTATTATAAAGATCTTTCCTTGGCATTATTTATACCAACAATCATTATTCCTTCCCTCACACGTTTTAGAATTCTGCTTTGCAGCTGGCAAACTTCCACAGTAATAAAAATAGACTTCCAATAAGATCATATTCAACGGTATCACCCCAAAATGGTGCTAATGCAGCACCCAGCAGGAGTCTACATCACAAACACAAGTTAAAAATGGGCAGCACGTAAACATGTGTGAGGAGAGTGGGGTTGACTCTGTTCTGGTAGCAAACCCTGGCGTTTCAGGCCAGGCTGGGGGAACAGTAGCTGCCTCAGTGCTAACAACCTCGTGACACTGACGGAGGACAGGCTTCTGACCAGCCTGAAAGACACTTTCTGTTTCTATTTATTGTAATCACAGAGGCAGTCAAATATATGCTCAGTCAATTTGAAGACTGTATTAGCTTTTCTCAACAGGAAGCAACATTGCTAACGAAGTGGTAAATTCAGTGTTAATGAGTGGCTCACTGTTACCACCTCAGAGGTAAAGCCTTCCATGTTCTGCGTCCTACCCATCTGTTCTAGTGTTAGAGGTTGAAGGATGAACAGACGCCTTCCATTTAAAGCAACTTCACTGGTGCCCCCTGAACAGCAGGGTGACAAACTAGGAGGATATCATGTTGATCTGAAGGCTGCATCCTTGTTATCAGAATGGCTTAATAAGATCTCCTAACTTCACATTCTGAAGACACCATGCCATTCTGCTCAAAACCATATTAAAAATACATGTATAAAACATATTTGGTCCACAAAACATATCTAGTAAACAAAGGAAACTAAATCACACTGCTGAAACATAAAATCCGGTCTTTCCCAGCCAGCTTTTCTTCATGTCCACATCATGAAATGTGACTTAGCTATCGACTAATAATTCATAATCTTTTCTACTCAGGAGAAATGTTTAGTTAAGTGACATGGCTTTCTTAGACCACTGAAAACGGCCATTTATTTAATCAACTGGAAAACATGCTGTAGGAAATGCAGTCTGCACATTGGTTACGAACAGCTAACATTTTTCTGGGTTTAATTTTCCTAATACATTCTGACTATAAAACACTTCAAGTATTTTATACAAATCTCAGGGCACAACAAAAAACAACTCATCATTACATTTGGAGTGTTTATATGATTACATTGTGAAGGATCTGAATGATTACATTGTGAAGGATCTGAATGATTACATTGTACTGCATTATGAAGGATCTATATGATTTCATTATGAAGAATCTGTATGATTATATTATGAAGGATCTGTATGATTACATTGTGAAGGATCTGTATGACTACATTGTGAAGGATCTGTATGATTACATTTGAAGTATCTATATCATCACATTGTGAAGGATCTGTATGACTACATTGTGAAGGATCTGTATGATTACATTTGAAGTATCTATATCGTCACATTGTGAAGGATCTGTATGATTACATTATGAAAAACCTATAATCTTCATCTACTTCCTTGGTTTACAAGGACTGTGCTCATCCAGATAAGAAAGCATTTGACTTAGAAACTCACTGAAAACTGTGGAAAAGTGTTAAGCTAGCTCCACATGGGCAAATACATACAGCTAAGCACTGACACCAGCTTGTTGCTGTAACAAAAGAAACATATGTATAGATAAGAATTACTCACTGAATTTAAGGAAGCTAACCAAAGCTACAGGGATAGTTCAATACGCTTTATTCCAGAGGACCCAGGTTCAATTCCTAGCCCCGACATGGCAGCTCACAACTATCTGTAACTCCAGTTCCCGGGGATCCGTTACCCTCACACATACAAACATGCAAACAAAAACGAAAGTACATAAAATAAAAACAAGTCATTAAAATATATTTAAAAAATAAATATAAAGGAAGCTAACAAGTTTAAAATATACCATAATGGTACAACGTTTAAAAGATTCAATGTTTAAGAGAACTTGAATTTGATTAATTCAAATAGCACTTAGATTCTTTAATGTACTGTTTAGATAGCACTACTAAAATCCTCCTACAATCAGCCACAGAGCCTTCCTCCTAACTTCCTTCTAAACATGCTCTTTAAAAGATGCAGACTTTTTTAAAGCTGCAAATGGGGGTTTAAAATCTACATAACGTGTACTTCAGCTTCCAGAAGCATAATGAGCTCTGCAGCTATAGCTGCCTCTAGTCATACACGGTGAGCACCGCACAGCACAGAGGTCAGGCCCGTCTTCCAGATGACAGATCATCACTTACACGCCTCAAGCAAGTCTTATTGTCTCAGAAATCTCAAACATCAGTATTTTTGCAAACTATCAGCACTTGCTATAACACCCTCACTACACTGCATCTTGAGGTTACTACAGAAGAAATGAGGTGATAATTGCATATTAACATAATTATTCTGTAATCCCTCTGAGCAAGCTTCCTAGGTCACTCAGTAATTCAGATTAGATACAACCTTCTTGTCATCAAATCTATGCTGTCCACTTTCTGTTCATGAATAATTCTTTTTTGATAAAAATTATCTTAATTTCATTCTTCTATGTACATTATTAATTGTATTTATTGCAAGTAGGTTAACATTTGTGGGTACTTATTACATAATGCCAACCTTTGTCAGACAGCATAATTTCACATAAAATGTAGTATAATTTTGCCCTCATTCTAAGTTAGTTCATTAGTAACTGTATTACACAGCTATAAATAAATTATAATGCTGCCCACGAGCTGAGTTCTAGTCAGGTTTTCACAAACCCTATGTTCATTTACATTATCCTTAGAACACATGACAACTTCAGCTAGTAATGTAGAAGACTGGGTCAGAGAGAGAAAACCATTCACAAACTGTCATCTAAACTGCAAAATAAATCCCAATTAACTACATTTAAATCACTATAGCATTTAGGCCTATAAGTACTATACACAATATAACAACATACAAACTTAATTCTACCCAGGTTCTACTGGAAGATAAAGTATAACACATAATCATATCAACCAAGTAGTATCTTACTGTGGATGTGGTATCACACTGACTGGAAATAACTATGAAAAATAATCAACCACTTACAAAAATAGAGGCTAACACTAACCACCACGCCATATAATAAAACAAAGAAGTTAGCATGCTTAGCTTTATCACCCACAGGGTTAATAACTCAACTATCAGAAGCTTGTCCTAGAAAGCAAACATGGAGTCAACATGTTCAGATTATAAGGATAGAATTTCACCTTACAATTAAGAAAAGCCAGAACAGGGACCCTTGATACAGAAGATGGCTGTCTTACCTAACAACCAACTCAAATGACTCAGCGGATAGCAATTTGCCAGAAACACTGAAGAACAGAACTGGAGGATGAAGATCAAGTCAAATGATTTGTAACTAAGGTTCTTTTTGATTTTTGATATATACCATACATGTTCATTTAATTTAATTGCATCACTGACCAGCAATACTATTTGAAACTAAAAGGAGAATTTAACTACAGAACCTTAAACACCCTCTAATTTCAACTGTGACACACTGATATGATGATCCCCAGGCAATGAGAGCACGGTGCTAAGGGAGGAACACAGGAGACCCACAGAGCTGAGCCTCTGACCAGGAACACTTTTAAGAATCCTAAGGCCAAATGGCAAACACATGTAGATAACCACAAAATGTCAAGATGTGATGGGGCACAGGCTGAAACATGGCCACGTATCGTACAGGCAACTTAGACACAGTCTTGCTTTTACTAAAAATAGCCCAAGGTGAGACTTCAAGGTGTGTCACTATCTTTGTGCTGCTCACAGTGCAGGTCACAGAACGCATAGGAGTCATATCTATCCTCCTACTATGTGGGCCTGGGGACAGAAATCAGGTCTTTTAGTGGTAGCAAGCACCTTTACTTACTGAGATACCTCCTTTCCTACACAGTTATCTTACTACTTCCTGGTCTCAGACATCAGAAGTTTGGCAGTACTGTATGTTACTAGGAAATGCTCAGCTAGTTCTGCAAATCTGACCAAGAACTCATGGGTAGGGGAGATCCTGACTAGTATCCTTCTGCTAGATGAACACAGTATGAAATTGTCCTCTAAATACCCAGACTAAAGCAGATCTGAGCCAACCAGAGAAGCCTGTGTGTGCAGTGATGAGGTTAGCATGCCCACGCAGACAGACAGACCACCTGCACCACCACCCAGTCCTGCCAAGAGTCAGGGAGAGAGGGAGAGCCTAGAGCCGTGTGTGTGTGTGTGTGTGTGTGTGTGTGTGTGTGTGTGTGTGTGTGTGTGTGTGTGTGTGTGTGAGAGAGAGAGAAGGAACCCTCAGAGAAGTCGGGACCGGGCTGTACTCATCAACTTTCAGCAGCTGGCTGGCTGAGCATGGCCCTGTACAAGACAAGCAGGCACCATCTGAGTGAGGGGTTCATGACACATGATGGCTTCCATGAAGACATCCAAGTTTTCTTTAAGCAGGTGGCCTCTGGTAGGCGGATATGGCAAATAAATGGCCTCACGCTCTTGAATATATATGGACAGCACAAACCAAACTCAAGAAGGGTGGATCTAGGAGTTGGGAGGAGGAGGTCACTCTGATCAAAATTCATTACATAAATGTATAACATCAAAAAACTAATAAAAATACTTTGTAAATAAAATCCTAAAGGTTTTGTAGAAATGTTCCCCTTTCAACTTATCTTCAATTCATGTAAGATTTCAAAAAGCCCCTAAACAGCAAAGCTAGTATTAAAAAAGACAAGCCCAGTCATCCTGATCTCAGGGTGCCACGAAGCTACAGTAGTTAAGTGGCAGTGTAGGGAGGCAGGTATACAGACTGATGGGATCCATTTGAGTCCAGAAATCAACCGACCAATCCATCATCCAGATGGTCTTACAGCCAGGTCAGACAGTAAAACAAAACTCATCAACATTCTGAATACCCAGCACTCAGAGAAGAGGCAGGAGGATCTCTGTGAGTCTGAGGCCAACTCAGTCTACACAGCAAGTTTTAAGTCAATAGGGATATCCACTGAGCCCATGTCTCTAAAAACAAAAGAAACAAAACAAGCAACAAAACAAAAAAGCAATCTGAATGTAAGAGGTCCAATTTGCAAAATTCCTAGAAGATGGCATGAAATGTGGAATCCTTAGCATCAAAAGCACAGGTTGGGGGGAACTAATATGGACTTTATCAAAATAAAGAACCTAGGTGGGGCACAGTGCCACTCACTTAACCCAAACACTTAGGAGGCAGAGGCAGCCTAGGTATTGTGTGAGTTTCAGAACAGCTACCCAGAGAAACCCTGGCTTGAATGAATGAATGACCTGCTTATCAGAGTGCATTATTTAAATGTATTCGATAAATGTTAGTCAATATATATAAACAGGTCAACAAGGAGGACAACCAACAGACTTGATCAAATTGTCTGTTTGAAGAAGATCTACAAATAGCCAACAAGCCAATGAATAAATGTTTCATTTTATGGTCACTGAGGAAATAAAAATCAAAGCCTCAAAAAGATAAATTCTTCACACCCATAAGATGCTTAGCTTTAACAAACAACACAGGAGAAAGACCCAGCACAGAGACAAATGTGAGTCACGGACTGACACACAGAGGCTGAGAGAGCGAAGTGCCCATCTGCAGAGACACGTCAGGTGATTCCGAAAGGCTAACTGCAAGCACGCGGTCTAGCTGTTCAGTATCTAACAGATAACAGATCATCTCAGCAAAAATGAGATTTGTGTTCCAATGCCGGCAGTAACCCTGGAGCCAGTGCTCCACAGTGCCATGTCCTCAGTCCTCACCCTTCCTCTGTGAGGAGTCCCTACACAGTTGCCCACACTGGACCTCAACTCACTTAGGCGTCCAGGCAGGCCTTTAATGTGCAGTCCAAACCTCAGCTTCCAAAGCAGCTAACAGTAGTGACCCAAGCTCACAGGGAAACGTGCACTGAAATACGTACACTGTGTGTTTACAAAGCCAAAGATACAGCAGAATGCTATTCAGCCGCAAGTAAGTAGCCATTCGCAAAAGCTCATCAGAGACAAAGGTGATGGAATAGTCAGTGAGGATGGAGGGGTGAACAGGAAATGGTCATGAAATAGGCTGTGGAGTAACCAAATGACTCAGACCTATACAAGCTGAGGATTACCTCAAAATGCAAATACACCACACATCAAAGAACCATACGCTAGGAATTGTTAATTACATGACATAGGAATTATTTCAATGTTTAAAGAGAACAATCATAAAATGTGGTACATCCTGTCATATCGATCGATGTAGAATAAATTTTTGCTTCCTAGATCTCTCCAAAACCATCTAGCCAAACCCCAAGTCACTAATGGGTTCTTTGTAATGTTAAATTAACAAGGTGACCCACAGTGCATGGTCTTTCTGGCTGGAACAAGGGAACAGTTTTTCAATTGTGATTGGCCAGGTTTTCCTGGCTGAAGAACACTCCAAGGCAACGACAGAAGCCAGGACAAAGGACTAGGACACGAGTGCAAACAACGCCAGCAACAGCAGAAGCAGTGGGTAGAGCTCGGGCCAAATGTTTCCCCTCAGTTCACGTGTCAGACTACAGCACTGGGAGGCCCATACGAGGAGATAATGAAGCTGTGAGCAGCATTGTCTTGGGATGGGGGATTCAGGAAGGGGTCAGGGCTCTGCTCTCCCTGAGTGAGGCTTCAGCGGCACCTCAAGAAGGCGCTCAGCAGGAGCAAGCAGCCTGCACTTTGGCCTTCCCAGTCTACGCTGCCATACAGACCTCTGTTCATCATAAATGAACCCATCTGAGGGATCTGTTACAGCAGCACAAAAACTAGATAAAAGCAAATGAATGACTATGGAATTAAATATGGCTGTAATACAAAACTGCGTAAAAGAGGGGAAGAATACAAATTGTATTCAAGTATTTTAGATCTCTGCATTCTCTAAAAAGATTAAAAAGACTTAATTAAATTAAAATCTTACCGACAAGCATGCAATTGTAATCCTCAGGGGTAAGTCTCAAAAGTGTGCTCTGAGAACCACTGGGGATCCCCGAGGCTCTGCACACAAGTCCTCAAAATTAAAGCAATTTTCATACTAACACCTTCCTTGCCTTTTCCCTCTCCTTTTCTCCTACGTGTATAATGGAATTTTTCAGAGGCTGTATGACTTGTGATATCCCAGCACTTTTTTCAAAAAGCAGGTATAAGAATACAAAGGTCTTCAATGAAAGCATTTAAAAGACTTCCTAAATGTAAAATAATGCTAGTCTCAGTAAATTTCTACTACAAGTGTATTTCATAAAACTGCATTATTCATGCAAACATGTTCTAAAATACTCTCTGAAGGGTTTACATAGCGTCTGCTTACATCCAAATACAACAGCTATCCTTCTCACCTGCCCAGGGTACCCTGGACTGTCACACTGGGTGAGCAGAGCAAGGGCCACCGGGCCGCTAAGCATCTGTGAGGCATAAGCCCTCATGACACATGGCCTGCTCCTAGATAACCGCAGCTAGGGGGAGAGACACTGACAGAACCATTTAGACAAATCAGAGTTTAATGGGTCTACAAATAATTTGAGACTCACTGACTTAAATAGATATATCATAAAACTAGAAGAACTTAAGACCATATCATGAAGATATTAATTCTACTCACAGTAACAAATACATTCAATTTTATAAAACCTACAATATAACAAACATTGATGGAAGTGCAAACAGCAAAGACAGCTTATACTTCTTGTATAGAAACACCTGTGTCACCTAAATCAAGGCACTGTGGCACTGACACCAGAGGAAGCTGACCAAAGATAAAACACAGAAACAAGTCCATGTGTGTGTGTAAATTTACTTATTTATGACAAAGGAATACATATCGACAGCAAGTCTTTTTAATACATATAAAATATATATATTCATGTGGAACCATGACAGTTTGGAAAAATCAACTCTAGTTAAACAGTAAAGCTACTAGGATAGTTTCCCAACCGCACTGGCCAATGGCACTGGCTAGATGACTGCTCTGTGTCCTGTAGATGCTTACCATTTGGTAGACTATACGTTCCTGGTACCGTCCCTAACCTAATGTCCGGATGCCAGAGTACTGTGCTTATGAAGGCACTGCCAAAGCAGAGACGTGGGATCAGAGAAACAAGAGCGGCCTGCAGTTGAGGAGCACTGCTGTACAACCTAAGAGACTATTGATTGATGTGAGCATCCTTAGAACAGGAAAGAAATAGAACCCAAGAAGCACTGCCTGGAAAGAAAATGAAGACCTACTGGGCTGCGCTAAAATGAAGGCCTCTGTTTCACAAGGCCACAAGACACTGACAGTTTGGCTGAAGTAGGCTTGGGCATGTTTGTGTAGTAAGTGTAACTAAGCAGTTTCTATCTAGAAGTAAGCAAGCTCGTAAAAGGGGTGGAGAACCCAAATGAGGAGAAAAGGGAAGATTAATTGTAACACACATGCAAAGAGAAGAGGCCTGGAGAAATGCCCCACACTTAGGAGCATACAGTGCAAGTGTCTGAGTCTAGTTCCCTGCACCCACACAGGACAGCTCACACCTGTCTACTAACTCACTCCAGCTCCAGGAGATCAATCACCTCCTTTGGCCTCCCTGGGTACTCATGCAGTACCATGGTGTACGTGTGTGTGTGTGTGCGTGTAACCACAAGAAGAGGTTTCATAGAAGACGATAGCTAGCGAGTCATACAGACAGCGGGTGAGAACTGGGAAACAGTTCTTGTGCTAAGTCCAATTCCAGCCTATACACACCAACAATTCAACAGACACACTACACCATGCAGTATGTCCAACAGCAGAACTCAATCCAAAGGGTCCGTAGTAAAAAACAAAAAAACACTAATTAAGAAAAGTAGTCCATAGCTACACCTGACAAAATTCAGACTTCCCCAACATACTGTTGAGATAAAATACTGTATAATTCTATTTACATGGACATTGTCAGGCAAGGCTACTCTGAAAGGCTTAGTGACTGGGAAGGTGCCCCAGGCTGGTGGCATCTGTCCCGACATGTGGCCATGAGGTGTGAGCTATGTGCCTAACACTTTGTGCACTGTAAACACTGTGTGAAATACTTTATTAGAGCTGTGCAAGTCTTTTGTTGGGAGTAAAAGTGCATCTGGAAACAACTCACTTCTCACACTTCAACTACACTTTGTACATGAAAAAAATGCATAAAGTATTTTAGAAATAATTGCTGGAGTCCTCAATATGCTATAGGAAGGCTTAATTAGGAATATTTAATTCTTTTTGTTTTCCAAATATGTGTGCCTTAATTACCCAAAAACATTACCTGTTTCTGAGCTTCATAAGAAAATATAGAACGCCCAACTTGAGAAATACTGCCAATAAAGAGAATCTGGAGAGCTTTCTAGTGTAGAGTTATCGTTTACATTGAGACCAAGACAGTTAGGCCGAATGGCAGACAGCACTGGAACTAACAAGGTTTCCTGCACAGGACTGCACTTCTCTACCCATTAAACTAAGCCTGGCTTAGACTTTGTATTTATGGCCTTTTTATAAACCCTGTTTTAGGGTACCAGTAATCATTTATAAGTCAGAATCAAACACAACATCGAGTTTCTCATTTTGCTTTCTTCCCTGAATGTAATCATGTGTAGCATCGTACGGTTAACAACAATCTAACTCATTTTTAAGCCATGTAGTGCCACCAAGTGGCAACAGTTATTTTTTCTAAAAATACCTCAGGTAATTAAAAGTTAACTATAGTATTTTATCAAAATGGGAGAGGGGATCAATCTTACAATTCTAGTCAAAGTTGAGAAATCAAACTGTCTTTTCTCTCTAAAGAAGCACATGACACTGTCTAGGAGTTACAAAGCGACAATTCTTCAGGAAGGCAAGCCTACACAATACTTCAGTGCTGGCCACTTGCTATGCTAAACCCCATTTCCATAGCCTGCATTACAGACAGTGACACACAAGACAACAATGGGCAGCTTTCCTACCAACCAACTACCCTGGTTACGTCTGGGAACAGAG
Source organism: Rattus rattus (assembly GCF_011064425.1). Taxonomy (NCBI): domain Eukaryota; kingdom Metazoa; phylum Chordata; class Mammalia; order Rodentia; family Muridae; genus Rattus; species Rattus rattus. Next base: position 16,368,276 of record NC_046164.1, read on the forward strand.
GAAGGAGAAACAGGGTTAACCAACCTCTGTATTAGTGACCTAGGACAGCTAACACACACACACACACACACACACACACACACACACACAGAGGTGTCACAGATCTTAGAAATGCATAGCATTTCTCCTTGGCTCACAAACAGACATCCTTTCCCTTTGATTTCACATCCTGTAGCTCGGAGTCTTAGTACCCACACTTCCTCACTTCAAACCCACCAGCCACAACTTAGCAGATCTGCTCTAATAATCTACTTCACTTTGATTACGTCTGTAAAGGCCTACCTCTCAGTACGACCATACTCTGGGGTGGAGGAGGCTTGGATTTGGTGGGTAGTCTTAGGGGAAACCACAATTCACTCCAAAGCACTACACCTTCTGCATTTGACTTGGGGGGGGGGGTGTTTTCTTACGTAAAAGAACAAAAACTAATTAAATCACAGAATGCTATTTGAAATTATTAAATTTTCCTAACTTAACCCACTAATTGAGTTAATCTGTAGCATAAAACCATGACTCTCCTAAAGCTCGTGTTTAGCTTCCTTCTAGTATACTTAGTGATAAACTTCCAGCCCCGGGACTTACTACTCTTGCCTTATCTGGCCGTTCTACTACTCTTCAGCCACGTTCCATGAATTCTGCTCTCAGGTCATGCTCCAAATACATGCACGGACCTCCTTTGTGCCTCCCTATCTCTAGCTTTTCCTAGAGCATCCTATATAAAGTCTAACAGCAGTCTTAGCAACCATTCTCTCTGCTAACACGCAGTGCTCTAACACGGGACATAGCATGTCTTTATATCTGACTTCAAAGCAAGCTCTGGAGAACAGACAGGATTTTTTTCTTCACAGATGGATAGATGCTCCAACATTATAGAAATATCAGAGACTATCCAAGCAATCAGCTGTCAAGTCATATAAGATTAGGAAGCCATGTCTTTGTACTTCCTACAGATTCAGATCTCTGATAGGACTGAAGATTAATTATAGTCTCATAACTGAAGGTAAATTATCTAACATTAAGGAAAATATTCCAGAGTTGAAGGGATGGTTTTCAATTGGTAATACAAGTTAAAAATCAAACACTTGAGGTACAGAATTGTTAACTCTTTGGATAGATGATAGTTGCCAAATTGCCAAATATGATGGACTGGGTGTTACAAGTGTCTATCATACCTTAGAATTTATAACTTGTCATAACTGTGTTCAATATGTTCAATATATATCTAAGAGAAAAGAGCCCTTTTAATTGGACAAAAGGGGGAAATGTAGCTGCTTGTATTACAAATGCTAATTATGCTCTCCCCAAAACCGTACTTGCAAGTAGCTTCTGGGAACCTGCTCCCAGTTGGTTCTGACTGATAAATAAAAATACTAACAGCCAATAGCTAGGAAGTACAGACAGGTGGGAGGGTAGGATTCCCAGACTTGGGACCCAGGGCAGGAGAGAGATCTGACATTCCAGGAGAGCATGGGAAAGGAGAGACGCCAGGCCTGAGAAGAGTGGAGGACAGAGAGGCACAGTCACCATGTGAAGGAGCTGGGAGCACACCACCCAAAGGGCCCCCCAACTGGGTCCAAGGCAGCCAAGATACAACCAGAGCTAGTGAATAACTCAGGATTAACCACACGGAGGTTTAGGCAATGGCTCAGCTATTGAGCTGTGAAGGCGTATTAAAACATAAAGGCTGTGTGTGTGTCTCATTTGAGAGCATAGAGCACTAGGCCGGAAGCGAACCTGCTGCCGAGATCCATTATTTAGTTATTACTACAACTACCTTTCATGTGTGTTTAATGAAGAGCAGGAAATCTGAGCCCACCAGTCCTCTCTTCTGAGAAGTTTCCATGCTGAGATGACAGGAGTGTCCCACCAAGCTCAGCCCTGACTCCTCCATGCTGAGAAGACAGGAGTGTCCCACCAAGCTCAGCCCTGACTCCCCCATGCTGAGAAGACAGGAGTGTCTCACCAAGCTCAGCCCTTCTCCAATCATTCCCTGTTTGCTGAGCACAATGGACTTTTGTCCTTCATACTTTCCTCTCTCAGGGCACCATTCAAATCCTTAACACAGCTGAATCCATCTCTCAATGACATCTGTCTTCTTCCTGTCGTCACTGATCTGACTCGTGGGTCCCCCTCACATTCCCAGCGTCCCTGTCCCTTCGAGTCACAGGCCTTGTACATGCACACATGCACGTCACTTGGTCCAGAGTCCTCTCCTCTTCTCGCTCTCACTCACACAAGGCTGGTTACCACAGAAGCCTGTGAGCCACCGAGCTCCACTGCAACATGTTCATGCACATGGCTCTCTCACAGCCGGCTTTCAGACGCCTGACTGACGGCTGCTGAGTACTCTTTTCTAACTCACCTGTAAAATCCAAGAAAAAGCTTCTCCGTGGCTCAAGAGGACAGAAGTCATGGCCTCTGTTGTAGTCACTGCATTGTGAGCCATCAAACGATGTGGAACAGCATAAAGGGACACACAAAACAAAGTAAAGCTGACTGTAAACGAACAACAGCCCTATAACCTGACAGGAGTTAAAGTTTTTCTTTATTCACGTCAGCTGCTGTAGTCAAATATGCTGAATGTTTCTGACAAGTGTCTAGCTACCAGTGTGCTCAAAGATCATGTACGCCTGACATAGTTATGCAACTGACTTGAAACTATGAAAACATGTGGCGAAAGTGCATATCTCCTCTCAAGCATGGACTACGTATATACACGAACTCAGGACTTCACTCACAAGCTCCAATTCCTATGTATGAAATTAATTCGATATGGGATAAAAATTTCAAAAGCTATGTATGTAATATAATTTTCAGCAGTATAAAGACAAAAGATTGTATTGAGAGAAGAAACAATTTATTCCAAGCCCCCAACTAAAAATTCATTAACTATCTTAATTTCTCTTTAGGTGAAAATGTCCTCTAATGTATTCCAATTTCAGTGATGAGCCTCTCACTTTAATATAACTTATGAGAAATGACTACATGTAACAGAGGTTCTAATGCTAACCATTACTATCTCCTGAGAAATAGTTCAGAACTCTGTAGTACTCGTGTTCCATACACAGCCTGCTAAACGATGACTGTCTACTTTAAACTATGTGATTCTGACAAAAACGGTAAGTCTTTATCTTTTCTTCATGTCAGTATCATTGGAATTAAAAAAGCTCTGAGTGAATGCATCTGGTGAGTGATGCACCTCAGTGGCCAGAGGACGAGCCTGGCCCCAAGCCTGGCAGTTCCTCCATTCCCACAGGTGTACAACACGAAGCTGTCCTAGAGCTCTCCTCAGACAGACGGCTCTCCTCACTGTGAGGATGCCTCCCAGGTATCGGCAAGCAGATACATACTTTACTGAACATTAAAAAAAAGTCACAAATCTAAGTCACTGTGCTGCATTTTGTCATCTTATTCTAAGGGTATGGTTAAACACACATTCTTTACAAAATAAAAGTTATCTATCCTCTTTGGCAGACATTCTTTAGTAAGCAGTACCTGATAAGCCACCCTATCACTTCAGCACAGACAACCATTCAATTGTACAGGAGAACATTTCGAATGTATATATTCTTATAAATCAGTGCCCACCCCAAATCTAAATGTTGAAACCCTGACCAATACCTGAATGAGATAGCATCTAGAAAAGGCCTTGAACGTCTGATGTTGAAAAACACTGATAGGCAGGCCCTAATCCAAGCGGACGTATCTATCCCTTTAAGGGCAGACTACCACATGGAAAAGTGCAGCAGAACAGGCCCAAAATCAGAGACAGACAGCAACTATATGCAAGTCAAGGAGATGGAACAGGGAAAACACACCTGAAAATGCCATGACCTCAGATTGCATGTTTCTAGAACGTGGCAGAGCAGATTTCTATGACTAAGGGATCCCATGTGGGATGCTCTCTGGCAGCCCAGCCATACAAGCACACTAAAAAACTGTTTCCAACCAAACTTTATACGACCATTCAACTGGGACACAACACATTAGTGATTTCTACTCTCTGAAAATGCCAGCTGAAGTTACTGCTACCACACTAGCTGTTGGTACAGACGGAGTACCTGTACCTGCTAAACCACACGAAAGTGGTGATCCTTGCTTACACGCTCTCTCTACAAACTGAAGAGCAATGGGATAGACCCAAGCCTAGAAAAGGTGTCTATGTCAATTCTTTTAATTTGAAGAATAGCTTAACTTTTAAATATCTAGTCTAGAAACATGTGAATATCGACTTGACTTGTGCTATAGAAAGCTTAGACCTAGACCCCATACTAAAGGTCCTTTTTCTGTGCCTGAGACAATTCTAGGTCAGTATTAAAACTCCTAGCTGTGCTTCAGAAAATTAACTTCTGCAAAAGACTGTACAGTAATTTCCTGTCCTGAAATAATTTTCTATGCTCAGGCAGCCCACTCAAACTCTGGATCCTCAGGCTTCTACCTCCCAGTTCTGACATTCCAGTATAAACCATGGTCTACACTGCTGTAAAAAGACACCATGATCAAGGTAACTCTTTTTTTTTTTTTTCCCTTTTGTTTCCCCCCCGGAGCTGGGGATCTTGCGCTTGCAAGCACTCTACCACTGAGCTAAATCCCCAACCCAAAGGTAACTCTTATAAGGACAACATTAAGTTGGGGCTGGCTTACAGGTTCAGAGATTCAGTCCAGTATCAAGGCAGGAGCATGACAGCATCCAGGCAGACACAGTGCAGGAGGAACTGAGAGTTCTACATCTTATTACAAAGACAAACAGGAGAAGACTGGCTTCCAGGCAGCTAGGACAAGGGTCTTAAAGCCCATGCCCAAAATGAGACACTTCCAACAAGGCCACACCTATTTTGATAAGGCCGTACTTAATGGTGCCACTCTCTGGGCCAAGTGTATCCAACCCATCACAGCCACCATGCCCAGCTCCTGGCTACCCATTAGATAGCCAGGCTTGCCTACGTCAGCATTCTCAAGTATGTTTGTACTTAAACCTTTTTATAAGTACTGACACTCAGTCCTTCTCTAAAAAATTCCAATCTAAATCACTCTTTTGTTTTGTTTTTTTGAGACAAGGTCACTTTGTACAGCCTTGGCCGTTTTAGAACTAGGTCTGTAGACAAGGCTGGCTTCCAACTCACAAAGATCCACCTGCCTCTGCCTCAAATGCTGGGATTAAATGTGTGCACCACCTGGCCTAACACTGGCCTAAATCATTCTCAATACAGTGTGCATACACATGCAAGTGATTGTGTGTATCTATTCTAACAAGCAGCTATGCCACCTAAGATCTAGGTATTGTGTAACTGTGATGGGATGTGATTAATGTGAAGTACCTTATCACTTACATTCTGTTGTGAATATTTCCCAACAGTAAAACAAAATACAGTCTGTGGTATATCATGGCTCCATTACCAAAGTCATCTGTGAGCCTTCACTTACTCAAGTAGAAAGAAACCAAGAACCTGAAATGAAATACCAGCAAAGATAATTAGTAGAAAGAAACCAAGAACCTGAAATGAACTACCAGCAAAGATAATTAGTAGCAGACTAAAGGGGTTACATCTTGTCCAACTGGAATTTACTGTTGCAATTTAAGGATAGTTTAACATAAAAAACTAATGTACCATATCACATCAATTTAAAGAGTATATGGCAATATTCAACATCCTGTTTCGTGGTAAACACTCTAAATCAGAAATGAACCAATAAAGAGACCAGAGCTAACTCCATACTGAACAATGACGATGATGAGACCAGGGACACACAGGAAGGACAGGCAGGCTGAGACAACTACCAGGATACGCTCTTACACTCTGAACATATCCAAAACATCTCAGAATAAAGAATTCAGCAAAGCTCTAATACATAAAAATCAATGCACAAAGACAGGCGGTTTCTATTAGAAGCTAACAATGAACAAGCTAAAAAGAAAACCAAACAATTCCACTTCCTAGACGTATCCCAGAGAAACACTCAGAACAAACCCGACCAAGACTGACAGCTTGCAGACTGAAAACTACAGACAGTGCTGAGAGACGTTAATGATGCATGAGAACAGAGGTTCTAAGACCTAAGAAGTTGTATTACTTAGGGTTCTCTACAGAAACACAACTTAGACAGTGAGTATAAATGTGAATATATATGTCTGAAGATATATATGAATATATAGGAATACAATTTTTACACTGGCTTACAGACTGTGATCCAGCTAGTCCCACAATGGCTGTCTACCAGTACAAAGTCCAAGAATCAGGAGTTGTTCAGCTCACAAAACCAGATACCTCAGCTGATCTTCAGTATGTCAGAATCCCAAAGAAGTGGGCTCCAGTGCTAGGAAGGGAATGGACTTGCCAGACAGTGAGGGCAAGCGGGCATGAGAAGGACTTCCTCCTTCTGCCATGTCCTTATACAGGCTGCCAGCAGAAGGTGTGGCCCAGATTCAAGGTGGATCTTCCCATATCAAAAGTAGGGTCCTCCCACTTCAAGAAATCTGAACAAGAACAGTCCTCATGGGCTTACCCGGGCCTAGTTAATTCCACATGCAGTCAACTTGACAAATTAATAATAACCATCACAGAAGTCAACACTGTATAAAGAAACCTACAGATTCATTCCCATTCCCCATCAGAATCCCATTGACATTCATGTCAGAATATAAGAACTCATCCCGTAAGTCATATAAAAATCACGATGGACAGGGTCTGGAGAGAAGGCTCCATGATTGAGAGCACTGGCTGCACTCCAGAGGATCTGGGTTCAATTCTCAGCACCCACATGGCAGCTCACAACTGTAACTCCAGTTTCAGGGAATCTGAGACCTTCACAAAGACACACGCACACAACACACCAATGAACATAAAATAAAAATAAATTATAAAAAAAATCTCATTGGACAGCAGAAAACTGAAAAATGAAAATGAGTAAGATCAAACGGACAAAAGCTAAAATAGGTTGAGGATGCACATCAACTGGGCGAAGGGCCGAAGCCCTGGTCCCATCACAAATGCTGCATAAAGCAAGTACGGTGACAGCAGCTGAGAGGCTGAACACAAGGGCAAGGTAAACCTCAGCTATACAGCAAGTTCAAGACCACCGTAAGAAAAAAAAGACCACCGTAAGGCAGACCACAACTTAGAGTAAAATAAAGGGACAGCACCGTGACATGGGTTTGGCAGTAATTTCCTGGATATGATTCCAAAAGCAAGACAACTATGAGTGGAGACATCACATTCCATAAATGGCCAGCTTTTTCCCAAACAAAACAGTCAGCAGTAGGTGATCTTTGTGAAGTGAGAAAACATCTTCAAGTTATATATGTAACAAGAGTTTACACCCATAACACAAAGAACTTCCCCAACCTGGAAGCAGCACTCACCCCAATAACCTGGAATTTTTAATGAGCAAAGACTCTGAATAGTCAGTCCTCCAACACTGACTTACAAATGCCCGGGGCATCACTGTCATCAATAAGATCCAGCTTGGCAGCTCAACACACAGGATCTACACATAAGTCTCTTAAACCCAGGCATCTGAGGCCAACTACAAGACGCCTTCTCAAACAAAAGTGCAATGAGGCACCACCTCACTACCATTAGGATAGCAAAAATCAACAACAACAACAACACACAACACACACACACACACACACGGGCACACACGCACGGGCACACATGCACATACACAGGCATGCACACACACACACAAAGAACATAAAGCAAAGACACAGTCAAAGAAGCATCTGTCCAGTGCTGGAGGCAGCGTCAAGTGGTGCAGCTCCCGTAGGAGCTGGGGGCAGGTGAGACACTCAGAATGTGTATTATTCACAAGCTACAGACTGAGGGCAGTCGACATGTCCACTGGTGAAGAAGCTTGATCAAATGTGGGAAATACATACAACAACCTTAAAAAGGAGGTTGACAAAACATCACAATAGGGAAAGCCTTAAGCGTAAAGTGAAATAAGTCAGTTATAAAAAGGAAAATATTTAATAATTCTATTTAAATGATAATTAAAATCAGTAAAAAAAAAAAACTTGCCAATTTATGTGAGTGGAAACCAATACCATATCTGTGTTTTCCAAAATAACCTGGGGAGGTGCGTAAACCTGGGGAAGGTGTATAAACATGTAAATGGAATTAACAATTTTAATTGTGTACATTTTTGGTGGGGTTTTCTGTTTGTTTGTTTGTTTTTCTGAGACAGGGTCTTGTCATATAACCCTGGCTATCCTAAAACTCAAAATGCAGACCATGCTGTCCTTGAACTCAGAGATTCACCTGCCTCTGTCTCCCCATGTGCTGGAATTAAAGGTGAGTACCACCAAGCCCACAGTGATGGCTATTCCTGGTTGTCAACTTAACTACACCTGGAATGAGCTACACTCCAGAAAATGGAGGCCACACCTGTGGTCCAGATCTTGCAGCATAGCGGCCATGAAAGCTTAGGCCCAGGGTAAGGTAGTGCACAAGGTCAATCCCAGGAGGCAGAGGCAAGCAGATCTCTGAGTTCAAGGCCAGCCTGGGACAGAGCAAGTTCCAAATCTAGGCATGTTGGTCCCTCTTCCTTGCCTGCTTGCAATTACATGCTAGTACTTCTGCTGGAGCCTGCTTCTTCAGGATTCCAGCTTATACAGTTGTGGACTGAGCTGCTACTAGGTTCTTGGACTTCCCATTCACAGCTGCCCATTAGTTGGACTGTAGACTAAGTCATTCAAATAAATTCCCTTAATATATAGAGATATCCTATAAGTTCTGTGATTCTAGAGAATCCTGACTAATACACCCACCCCATTTTAAAAACTTTATTTCACATCTATTTTCCTGCTCTAAGAGTGGTATAACAATTTTAATCTTGTTAATTACAAAACAAGGAATAAATTAATATTTATAAAATATTAGTAACACTGTCTGGTACTGAATAAATGTTAAATAAGCCTGGATATCATAGTTTTGCAAAACCAGGCAAAAAAAAGTCTAAAAGTTCTCAAGTGTTTAAAAAAAAAAAACAAAAAACAAAAACCCAAACACAATCTTTTTTTTTTTCTTTCTCTCTTTTTCGGAGCTGGGGACCGAACCCAGGGCCTTGCGGTTGCTAGGCAAGCGCTCTACCGCTGAGCTGAATCCCCAGCCCCCACAATCATTTCTTTAAACACATATCTTGGGCATAGCAGCACAGTGCTGAGGGGTGGAGAGTGGGAAACAGCGGAGTCCGGGACGATGGCTGTGTCCCAGTCTTTGGTGTACCCAGTGCCACTGGCACAGCGCTGGAGTTGGGAATAGGGGTGGCAGCGGAACACCCTGCTTGATTCCAAGTGAGTGCTCAGAGCTAAGGGGAGCTGACAGCCTTCTATGAGGGATTTAGGAACAGTTCTTTAGGTTGCCACAAGTTCCAGGCCAGCCAGGGTTATAGAGTGAAATGCTATCTCAGAAACATAAAATAAAAATGAAAGTAAAAAAATGAAACTATCCAAGGGCTGAAAAGATGGCGTAGCAATTAAGAGCCCTGGCTGGCTCTCGCAGAGGACAAAGTACCCACAGGGTGACCCGCAGCCATGCATACCTGTAGTAAGAATCTGGTTCCTTTAAAAAACAGGCTCTGTTATATGAATATGTCTGTCTCAAACCTAGGTGTGGGGTGTGGGGCTGCTTCAGACTGTCCACAGCAGCTGACTGGGATTTGTCTCGTGCTCTGGAGGGGCTGAGGTTATGCCAGCTGCACATGGTTTATGTCTGGAATTCTGGGGACTCTAGAGAAGGTATGAAAAGGCCAGGGCCCTGAGAGGTGGTGCTGCTGCTCCTCTGCTTCTCATGGTTTTGCTGCTTTTGCTAAGTTCCTGTTTGCTGGTTGCAGATATCCTGACAAGGAAGATTGACTTGTCCTAGGAATTCAACGACCCTAATCGGCAAGCAGTAGTCTAAAGAGATGTATACCCCTTTCTTTCTCAGCCTAGTGTTGTGGGGCTGGAAGGGACTGGAGTAGAGAAGGGTAGTAGGTAATAACCAATAAAGTAGCCAAAAAGTACGGTTGCACATGAATCTTGATCCGGGATCCCATGCCCGCTTCTGACCTCTGTGGGCACTAGACATACATGTGGTATGCAAACCTAAGTATAGGGGAAATAGTCACAATATACATAAAATAAAATCATGTAAGAGTAAATCTAAGCTTACCACAGCCTTACATCTTAATCAGAGAATCCAAACTATCAACATTTGTGAAGCCAGAGGGAGGGTGCTACAGGAGGTATGGATATTCTGTACCTTTTCTTCTTGCCATGTACCCTGTAGTTACTGTTCTGTTGCTGTGAAGAGACCCACCATGAGCACAGCAACTCCTATAAAGAAAGGCACCTACCTAGCTAGGGCCGCTGAGCTTCAGAGGTGTATTAGTCCAGTACCACTGCAGCAGCAGGGGGACAGACACTGGGTCTCTCTTAGAGCTCAATGCCATCTGGCACTTGAGTTCACCTGGCTCAGGATGTTTCACGCTTAACTAAAACTTAGCTCTTCTTGTTTCAAGACCTCATCATCCCCATGGTTCCCATCCAGGAATGCAGGTCCACTGCCTAAGCTAGGAGCACAAAGCATCCTCATCGCCGCCTTAGCATCCCTAGCACCAACCCCACTTAAGTAGAGACCAAAGCTGATCTATTTTGCTGTCAAAATCTCTCGAATCCAACCACATGTTCAAAACTACCCTTTACTACTGTAAGGTCAGTCTAGAAATCTATCCTCTTACAAAAGTCCGTTCTGAATACAATCCAGCATCCCTGTGACCCGTTCTCTAGTTTTTCACTGGGTCTTTGCCAGAGATGTTTAAGGTATAAGAGCCTAGGATCAAAACCAGAATGACGGCGGCGGCGGCGGCAGCAACATCATCTCCTTAGATGTATTACATCACTTCCACATAAGCTTCTTCAACTGCTTCTTCTTATTCAGTTAATCTAAACCCTTTAAATGGTTTATATGACCCATAATAAAATGGCCCCAGCCTTATTCTCTACTCTATTCCCTGGCACTAAGCACTACCTACATACCTCATGATGAGTTCTATACTGAAAGTGATGTGGGCCTCTTGGTCCCACCAAATCTCCCTTTTCTTACCTCATTTCTTAGACTATCTCTTCTGCCACAGGTCCTCAAGTTTATCTACATAAATCATGAACAGTTATTCTACATTTCAAGTTGTCACTTCTGTGGGAGGCCCTGAAGTGTGTCCACTTAGTCTAAGCAGAATTCAGATTAATTCCAGAACTTCCCAGTTTAGGCCATGATGATCTTGCATTAGGTCAGCCTGGGATACACAGTGAAGTTTCTAGGCCAGCCTGGATTTTGGGGCAAGACCATCTCAAACAAACAAACAAACAAACATCTACAGTCAGTAAGGTGCTGTATTAAGCACCTGAATACAGATTAGAGTACGTAATAAAGCCCACTGCCTTTGGCTTTCAGGAACTCAAGACTGCAGCACATATCCAATCATCTTTTTCCCTAAGTCTAATTTTAATTTCAGAAGTTATTTTATAAAGATTTCATTTAGTTGGATATTCATGTTGCCAACTTTATTGGCATTTTATTTCCTGATGGTTTTGAGGTAAGTTCTTACTATGTAGCCGAGGGTGGTCTCAGACTTGCTGCCATCTTCCCACCTCAGCTGCCTGAGTGCTTGGGACTGAAAGCACAGCATGCTCTGCCACACCTGGCTTACTAACAGGTTCTTCTTAGATGTTGTGTTTACATTGTACGAAGCACAGGAGTTTTTGAATTGTTAATCTTTTCAAATTGTTTAAACAAGTCTGAGTTTGAACTCATCCAAAAATAATGTGGCAAATGTCTTCATATTGATAATTATTTCAGTTTCATAGCTAATATCATTGTTAGGAACCATGCTCCTCAAGCCTGCCTTCAGCAACTCAGTGCCAGCGGCCATGTCATCACCGGCTGCCGACTGTGACACAGGTTCACCGTACTCATCAGGTAAGTCTTTATAAAACCTCATCACACATATCCCTGTCTGTCTGTCTGTCTGTCTTGTCTGTCTTTCTGTCTCTGCCTCCCTCCCTCCCCTCTCTTGTCCCTGCTCAGAGGCACCTTTCACCACCCCCTGTTCCCCAGTAGGTCTCTTGTGTGAGGTCTGCTGCGTGCTGTGACCTTTGCTCTTACCCACCAAGTTACTTTCCAGTGCGGAACCCTAACTGTCTGAGGCTCAGAAGTAGTAATGACCAGCTTCAGGCCAGGTGGGTAACTGCAAAGCTAGAACCTAGGTCTTTTGACTTCTTCCTTACTGTTCTTTTGAGAAAACCAGTAAAGCTTCTAGCTAGTCTGAGGCCTCCCTACCACATAACTATTGATCTGTAAAATGTTTTTAAATATCAGTTGATTCATTTAATGGCATCTGAATTTGTTATTGTAGTTAAATTGTTTTTAGTCTATCCTTGATAACAGCTCTTAGAATTAATCAAGGAGTTAGAGATATGTAAATCAAACAGTGTAACAGACCTCACGCTTTACACCCAGAAGGAAACACAAGGTAACCAAGGTGATATACTCAACAGTGACAGCAGCCCCTTCTAGAGACAGCACAGCATGAGAAGGGTCCAGAGCCGACTCTGTGCTCAGCCTTTATTGCCAGAGCTGCAATGAAGAGGAGACGAAGTGGTCCCAGTGGGGAGGAACCTCTCCTGCTTTGGACCTGCTGCAAGGCAGTCTCGTTTCAGGCATAAAAACCCCAGGTGACTGACTGTGATATCCCACCCAACTAGCCAGGTTTCAACTACTAAGGAGAAAAAAACCTGTCAAAATACTTTACCCTTTTATACACATCATTCATTAATAAAGTATGTTTATGTATTTATATATATGTAATATGTTTATGATGATAAAATAAAAACACCCACAGTCCTAGATCATGGTGCTCTGGTCTTTATCATTCCCACCTCTAGGGACATGAAGGGACTCTCTTCACCTGACTCAAGTAAACAACCGTCCCTCTCTCTTTACTTTCATCAGTTACACAACCTTTTAGATTTTCAACTTAAAGAAATAACCAATAAAACAACCTGAAAATTTCTACTAGAAAATACTACTTCAATTTTTATAAAACATATTAATACCTTTGCATGGAAATTAGAGTCAAAATCAATGATATTCAAGTAGCTTAAAGTTTAAAAGTAAGACTATTTACTTCCACTGAGTCAAGACTGAAGACACATCCTCAGTCCCAGCTGCTCTGTGCTGCCCTCACTGGCTCTGTCCTATGGCCAGCAGCCACCCAGCCCCATTCCAGACACAATTCTGAAATCCTTGAGAAAGAACTGTCACTGCCATATGCTGAACAAACACACACTGGGTACATGCAGAAGCCCAAGGGCGACGTAAGACGGACCAGACATGGTTGGTGTCTGTCCTCAACAGAATCGCAGCCAAGTAAGAGGACCAGCGTGGTGCTGTGAGGAAGAGGCCTCCACATGCTCGTGTGTCTGAATGTGTGTGGTGCTGTGAGGAAGAGGCCTCCCAGGCTCGTGTGTCTGAATGTCTGGCCCACAGTTGGTGGACATTTGGGAAGGATTAGTTGTGGCCTTGTTGGAGAAGGGTGGGCTTTGGTTTTAAACAGCTCGCCCCATTCTCAGTTAGCTCTCACTCTGTCTCAATGTCTCCACATGTAAGCTCTCAGCCACTGCTCCCTCCCACAACATGCCTGCCTGCCTCCTGCCATGCTCCTACCATGATGGCTATAAACTCACCCCCTGGAACTGTGTGCCCCAAATTTAAGGCTTACTTTCATGTTGCCTTGATCATGGGGGCGCTTCACAGAACAGAAACAGTAACAGTAACTCAGACAACCACCTACTGCCTAAGGCAAGGCCTGGCTCCAGGTTTATGAGACAACACGGAAGAGAATGAATGACCACAGCAGAAGAAAAGCTCAAACTACAGGAAAGGACCCCTCAGTGCCTCTGGCCCAGGCATGTAGGCACAGCCAAGTAACCACAGGCCACGACACAGACAGCTTACATTTTCTTCTGCTATTGATGGGGTAAAACTGAAAGGAGTCTAGAAGGGATAAGAACTGCAACTGAGAACAAAGGTTTACAGAACACACAAGATAAATAAAACAAAAATATCAAAATAAAACTTAAAAGGCACGAACTATATAATTCTATGTACATGAAGTTCAAAAGCAACTAAAACTGGGCTGGAGAGATAGCTCAGTGGTTAAGAGCACTGCCTGCTCTTCCAAAGGTTCTGAGTTCAATTCCCAGCAACCACATGGTGCCTCATATCTATAATAGGATCAATGCCCTCTTCTGGTGTTCCTGAAGACAGTGACAGTGTACTTACATAAAAATAATAAATCTTCAAAAAACCAACTAAAACAAACCAGCCTAATGAAATGTAACAAGGCTATTGGATTTAGACTGAAGAGAACTAAGGAACTCTGAGATAAGGAATTTTCTCTATGGACATGACACTCAGCAGCTTCACCATCTACCATTCTGTCTTACTCTATACGCTAAGGCCATGCTTATTGGCTGATCTGTTTTTATCATTTCAAAAACTTCACATTGTTAAAAAGCATCCTTTCACATATCAGATAAAAGAGCAGCAAAATTATGTTTTTGAAAGTCTTTAGACGGCAACCAGAGCATTACATCCGTAGAGGCGTCAGAACTGGAGACATGCTTGGCAGATAGATGAAGAGCTTGCTGGGCATCAGGAAGACCCAGACTCGGATCCCCAGCAGCTGGCACGGTGGCCGACCTGGAACTCCAGTGCTCGGACGGCAGACAGTGGTCCCTTTGGTGAGCTGGCTAGCTAGACGAAGTTCAGAGAGAGCCTTTCCTCCCTAAATAAGATGCAGAGTAACTAAGGAAGAAACCTCATGTCAAACTCTGGCCTCCAAACACATACGTGTATGACTAAACATGTCAGTTTTCAACATTACAGTATCGAAAGAAGTCGTGGCTTAAATTTTTTCTTAAGGAAGTAAAGTAAAATCAACAGAAGGGTACTGTATTCTCTCCACTACAGAAACAAGTCAGTCAGCACATCTTACTACCCAGTCTTACTACCCAGTGGAGGTGACCAGCAGTGGCTAGAGCAGCACCAGCCACGTTGTCTAAGATGCTACAATGCTAGGGCCCTGCAAGTGTCAGGAGACCGTAGTACTGAGCAAAGAACACGGAGACTGCTTTACCACTCTGTGTCTGTTTACTCCTATTAATCAACTGAACCAAAGAGGTCAAAAAATTAAGAGCATATTGCAAAATTTTATTGAAATTCTTTAACTCTGGACTTTTAGACACATTTTAAACATATAAGCTCTTGTTATTATTCCTTTTTGGTATGTAACATTTAATAAAGTGTTCTACTTACCTAAAGTTTGGTTTATTAACATCTCGATGTAAGAATAATCTCATCCAAAATTAAATCAAGCCTGGAACAATATATGTAAAAAACAACCGCTTAGTTTTTTTGCTTCATTTCAGGTAGGAAAAAACTGTATCTATAATACACTATTTTAAATTAAAAACTATGACTTTCTTTTTTCATAAAATGCCTAAAAGTGTTCAATAATTAAAATGACAAATTTAATGCTTAGTAAATTGTTAAATACCTTTTCAAGGGGAGCAATAACCTATCCCAGCAAGAAACTTAAAAGTTTAGGGGCAGGAGAAGTGGCTCAGTAATTCCAGGCACTTGCTACTCTTGCAGAGGATCAAGGTTCAGGTCCCAGCACCCACAGGGCAGCAACAACTGTCTGTAGCTCCAGGACCTCTGATGCCCTCTTCTGACCTCTGTGGGCACTGCACACATAGTACACATACACGTATGCAAAAAGAACAATTGTGCAATAAGTCATCTTTAAAGAAATATAATTTACATTCGTGACTGTTTATATTACCTTCTCTCATTAATGTTAATACCATAGCAGTGGTGACACTGGTCCTCAGACTATGAGCGGTCAGTCCTGACCCTACATGGACGTCAGAGTCTGCGACAGTCAGACCCTTATATACCATGGCATAGTCTTCACGTGCAGTCTACGTACACCCTTCCATGTACTTTCACACAGCTGCTTCGGTGCTTCTGAAAATGAGCACTGTGTGAACGCTCTAGACATGGCGCTGCATTACTGAGAGACTGACGGTAGGAAAGACAAAGTCTGTACATACTTGGTACAAACACAACCCCCCCCAATACTTTTAATCCATGGATTAATTAAATCCATGGGTGCAGAGTCCAGGTATGAGGAGAATTGAGTGTTTATGAATAAAACAGACGTCTAAGGCATTCTGGTGTTCATCTAATAGTGTCCACATCAAAATAAAGGATGCATTAATAAAAGAACAACTGTGACAGCAGCTAACGGCAGCTGAGCATGCGTTTGAATGCACCACTGGAACTGCGTCAACAGTCTTCCTCCACTCAACACTTAACACCTTTGCTCCTAAGAAACTACCAAAAATGGAGACACCAAAAATCTGTCTCTACCAATTCTGAAAACTGAATTTTATCTTACCCAAAATTCTACAATCTCCTCCTACTACCTAAAGGCAGCCTGTTGAGTTTAATACTCTCAGGGTTGGGGGACACCACACGTTTCAGTCCTCAGCCTAGATTACTTCATCAGTCCCATTCACACACTTACTCTGCCCTGCCCAGAACTGAACAGTCACTTTACAGTGGCCACCCCAAACACGGACGTCATTTTCTCAGCTGTCCATGCACACACCATCCAGGCGCTCCCAGTTCCTGGGCAGACCACACTCTCGGCTGTCTGCTTGTTTTCTGTCACGTGTTGATCTAAGATTCTCAGCCATCACCTGCCGGCTACTATCACTCCTGACAATCTTGTCAGATAGGTTACATCAATGGCTTCACTGAGCTGTGGGCCATGTAATTCTAAAACAGTGAGTGTTTGCTTACGCATGTATCCTGACCTACAGAGTGGACAAACGAAGACACTAAACTCTCTCATTTCAGTTTAGGACTTCAACCAGCTGCTACACTTTTTGGGGTTTTGGTTTGGTTTAATACATTTTTTTTGAGACAGGGTCTCTCTAAGTAGCCCTGGCTGTCCTGAAACTCACTCCGTAGACCAGACTGGCCTCAAACTCAGAAATCACCTGCCTCTGCTTCCCAAGTGCTGAGATTAAAGGTGTGCGCCATCATGCCCAATTGACACAGTTTTTGTTTTTGTTTTTTTGTTTTTTGGTTTTTTTTTTTTTTTTTTGAGACTGATTCTTTTTTTAATTCTTTTTTAAAGATTTATTTATTTATTATATTTATATTACACTGTAGCTGTTCAGACACACCAGAAGAGGGCATCTGATCTCATTACGGATGATTATAAGCCACCATGTGGTTGCTGGGATTTGAACTCAGGACCTTTGGAAGAGCAGTCAGTGCTCTTAACCACTGAGCCATCTCTCCAGCCCCTTGACATAGTTTTTCTTTTTTTTTTTTTTCAGAGCTGGGGACCGAACCCAGGGCCTTGCACTTACTAAGCAAGTGCTCTACCACTGAGCTAAATCCCCGACCCCTTGACCAGTTTTTAAACCATAGCAATGCAGACTGAGTAAAAGATTCAAATTTTCGGGGTTGGGGATTTAGCTCAGCGGTAGAGCGCTTGCCTAGCAAGCGTGAGGCCCTGGGTTCAGTCCCCAGCTCTAAAAAAAAAAACCAAAAAAAAAAAAAAAATCAAGTAAAACTGAGGGTTATAAATTTAGTTTCACCCAGATGCCCTTCAACAGAGGAATGGATACAGAAAATGTGGTACATCTATACAATGGAATATTACTCCGCTATCAAAAACAATGACTTTATGAAATTCATAGGCAAATGGATGGAACATCCTGAGTGAGGTAACCCAATTACAGAAAAACACATGGTATGCACTCATTGATAAGTGGCTATTAGCCCAAATGCTTGAATTACCCTAGATGCACAGAACACATGAAATTCAAGAAGGATGATCAAAATGTGAATGCTTCACTCCTTCTTTAAAAGGGGAACAAGAATACCCTTGGGCAGGGAATAGGGAGGCAAAGTTTAGAACAGAAGCAGAAGGAACACCCATTCAGAGCCTGCCCCTCATGTGGCCCATACATATACAGCCACCCAATTAGACAAGATGGATGAAGCAAAGAAGTGCAGGCCGACAGGAACCGGATGTAGATCTCTCCTGAGAGACACACCCAGAATACAGCAAATACATAGGCGAATGCCAGCAGCAAACCACTGATCTGAGAATGGGACCCCCATTGAAGGAATCAGAGAAAGAACTGGAAGAACTTGAAGGGGCTCGAGACCCCATATGAACAACAATGCCAACCAACCAGAGCTTCCAGGGACTAAACCACTACCCAAAGATTATACATGGACTGACCCTGGGCTCCAACCTCATAGGTAGCAATGAATAGCCTAGTAAGAGCACCACTGGAAGGGGAAGCCCTTGGTCCTGCCAAGACCCCACCCCACCCCCCCCTTGAACGTGACTGTTAGGGGGAGGGCGGTAATGGGGGGAGGATGGGGAGGGGAGCACCCATATAGAAGAGGAGGGGGAGGGGTTGGGGGATGTTGGCCTGGAAACCGGGAAGGGGAATAACTTTTGAAATGTAAATAAGAAATACTCAAGTTAAAAAAGGTAAAAAAAAATTAAAAAAAAAAGAAAAAGAAAAAAATTTAGTTCACATTTCAAAGAAATAAGGGAAAGTTCACTTCTATTTCTGAATCTATCACCACTAGGAAATAACTACATTTAATCAACAGCCCAGAGGCATCTTCTCTGCAATCAGTCTACTCATCAGGACCAGGAATTAGTTATTAAAGGTTCTATATCTACAGAAAGTTTGTGAACCAGGAATCCTAAACTAATATTGTGTTTAACAGGAAAGCCTGGAGAAACCAACAAGTCTAGTTTGAGCACGCGTGATGCCAGTGCTTCAGAAACGAGGTTCTAGACGCACAGAGAAAGACCACAGGGGCGGGGGGTTACTGCAGACTGCTCTGCCAGTGTCCTTTCTATGTCTGTAGGGTCTACACTGAGAAACCACAGGGCCCATTTCCCTGTGCAGTCTGGATGAGAACACTCTCCTCCCCAGGGTCAGGCTGCTCTCCTTGTCTGGAACTGCACACTATGACCTGCCACAGACACACACGACGCTACTCCAGGTCCACTATAAATTCCTGCATGATAGGCTAAAGCAAGTCTCCATAAAAGACGCCCCTCATCTCCTCAGCCTCTGCATGTTTCTCCTACAGGAAACGTCTGCAGAGAAGATCAATAAACGGTGTGGAATGTCACACGAAGAAGTTAGCAGACCTGACAAGGCTGGAAGCAGTCCTTGGGCCTGACGACACACGTGAAGGTGTTGCCACCTGCCTTGTGCCGGCATGACCAACAAAAATTATTAAAATGTTAAATTTTGCTATGTACATGGAAAACAAAACCATAATACAAACGAAGTAACTCCTGCTGTTCCTTCACTGCTCTGTTCAAAATCAGGA
Source organism: Rattus rattus (assembly GCF_011064425.1). Classification (NCBI taxonomy): domain Eukaryota; kingdom Metazoa; phylum Chordata; class Mammalia; order Rodentia; family Muridae; genus Rattus; species Rattus rattus. The sequence goes on from NC_046164.1 coordinate 16,387,772, forward strand.
AAGGAAAACCTTTTCAAATGTATGTGTTCACCCACAATCACACCTGCACACCTCAGAGACATTCATGCTTAAAAATTTATTTTAGCTAACAATAATAATTGTTACTATATATTTGTTATATAACAATATTATTTGTTATATAAAGGTGTGTTAGTCACACCTTTGATCCCAGCATATGGGAGACAGAGGCAGGCAGATCTGAGTTTAAGGCCAGTCTGGTTTATACAGCAAATTCTGGGACTGCCAGAGCTACATAGAAAAACCTTGTTTTAAAAAAACCAAAACCAAATAAACAAAATAAAACAAAACAAAACAAAAAAAACCACACACATTACTGAAAGAGTAAATGTCATGTTTTGACCTGGATTTACACTAATAACTTAAGGTTTAGTGGTAAAACATTTCCCTCTAACAAACTCTGAAATACACAAGGGTTATTGGTCACCATTCTGTGTAATACATATCTCTTATTCTAACAAAATTAAATGCTTTCCCCAACATTATCTATGCCCAGCCTAAGGCAAACCTGACTCTACTCCAAGTTCAACTTCCTGTGGTTCCTCACGCATGTGGGGTCATGTGCTGCTATCTTTTCACTGCCTCCTTCCCCTTAGCATAAGGTCCTCCATGTTCATCCACTGTCTCAGGTGACTGAACCTTTGTTGTGAAGCCTGAACAGTAGTCCACCCTGTACACACACTTCCTTCCTTACCCACCTATCTCATGATGGACAACTGGCTTTCATCCATTTATCGAACTATCACAATTACTACTACAGTTGCTTGGGAACACAGATGTTTCAATTCCTGTGGAAATACAGGCACACATGGGGCTGCTGGACTGCACTGATAAATCTGTTCTTGTTCCTGCTCCCCTCAGAGGCTCTATTAAATCACATTCCCACTGCAGTGCAAGTGTCCTCTTTCCTCTGCACCCTTACCAAAATCAGCATCAGTTACCCTCAACTCTCCCTGTTGTTTTGAAAGGAGCACTTTCAAGGTCAAACTTACCTGGAAAGAGAAGAGGAATATTTCTATGTAAGCAGTAGGGAGGGGACACAGAAAAGGGAAAAGCAACATCGGGCATCATAGCTACTTTACCCGAGCAGGGATTGGGAGAGGACTCGAAACTGTCAAATAGGTCCTCCTAATACTGCACACTATACTCTAATCATGAAAAACAAACTCCAACAGAGACCTTCTAATGTAGCTAAGCAACACATCTCAAAGTGTTAGTTAGCATCATTAAAAATGTGGTGAGGAATCTACAGAAAAATGAGCACTAAATGTTAGGTGCTGCACTGACCAGAAAAGGGATGACAGGGAAGAAAGGTCTTCAGTTAGTAGCATGCGACAATACTGGCTCAGTAATTGTAACAAAAGTGCATAACAGCTGGTGTGAAAAGGAGAAATATGCTCAAAAGACAAATATATTTTAGAAAACAACATCTTTCAGAAAAGCAATCAGATGTTCATTCAGATAATTTAAGAATATAAAAAGCGGGGTTGGGGATTTAGCTCAGGGGTAGAGCGCTTGCCTAGGAAGCGCAAGGGCCTGGGTTCGGTCCCCAGCTCCAAAAAAAGAACCAAAAAAAAAAAAAAAAAGAATATAAAAAGCATCTATCTGACTTTAATACAACGAAACTAAAGCCAGCAGTAGAAGGGAAGCAGAAAATGTATGCATCAGTGCAAAGTTAGCCTTTTGTACTCTCAGTAAATTCCATGAAAGGGATCTCTGAGACAAGCCCTGGATAAGTCTGTAGCCCAGGCTACCTCAAGTCCTAGAATTCACAGGCATTTATTGTTCCAGTGACTCTTAATCAATCACTGCATCAAAGTAGACATCACTGGGGGATTTACAAACCATGCCGAGGAGCAAGAAAGAGAGCTAACACAGAACATGAGAAAAACTAAGACACAGAAAAACAAAAAAGTCCTGCAAAACTAAAAACCAAGAAGACTCTACTAGAAACAGAAACAAAAAAGGATGCTGAAAAAAAGCTGATGTTGGGAGAGCACAAGAAAAGGCTGTGAACAACAACGGCCAACAGATCAGAAGAGTCGGAAGTGAACATAGTCTTAAAAACCTAAGTACTAGCGATAAGAAGCAGCAGTTAACAGAATTTGCTACTTTTCCAGCAGACCTAAGTTCAGCTCCTGGTACCAGCTTGTGTGACTTACAACCTGTAACTCCAGCTCCAGGGGATACAATGCCCTCCTCCTTCTAGACTCTGTAGGCCCCTATACTCAATACATACCTACACACAGACACGAACCTATGCATACTTAAAAAATAAACCATTCATATATATACATATATACATATATATACATATATATGCATATATACATATATATGCATATATACGTATATATGCATATATACATATATACACTTTTCTTGTGACTTAAGTTTTGGTGTATATATATATACCAAATCACAAGAAAAGTAAAATCTGTGAATAATACCTAACTATTAAATTAAAAGGATTAGATGCTATTATGGTTTAAATGCCTCCCAAATGCTTGTGCTTTGAAGACTTGTCCCCTAGCTAGCAATACCATTTTTAGAGGCTGTGGAACCTTCATGATGTAGCGCTTAACTGTCAGATGTAGGTCAGCTGGGGTGAGTCTATGAAAGCTTACAGGTTCCTTTCACAAACTGCACTGCCATGACTTGAGCTGCCAGACTGATTGGCTCTAAGATCCTGGGCCATAAGAAAACTTGCCTCCCCTAAAGTCATTCTTGTCAAGCACTTTAGTTCACAGAGACATGAGTAACAAGATGCAGAAACTAAAAATTTTCAACTAAGGGGCTAGAGAGATGGTTTAGTGATTCAAAGCATTCGGTACTCTTGCGAAGGACCCAGGTTCAATTCCCACCACAAACACAGGGCTCACAACTATGTAGCTCCAATTCCAGGGGACCTGACACCCCATCCAGCCTCCATGACGCACACATATGCACTCAAGCAAAACATTAAGGTTTTTCTAAAACTCCTTTTTAGAAAATTTCCAACTAAAAGAAAGCCCAGGAACAGACGGCCTCTAGAGAATTCTACAAAACACTTAGAACGAGTTAACATGAGGTCAACATAATCTTGAAACCAAATCAAGATAATGGCATAAGAAGAAAACTAACCTAGTATCTTTAAAGAAGGATGCAAGTGACTTGAGCAAAGCATTGTCAAAACAAACCAGCAGCGCAGTAAACAAGTCTGCGCCACCACCGAGTGAGCCATTCCCGACGCTCAACACAGGAGCAGTCCATGCTGTCAACAGCAGAGCAGGCACAGCCTTCTCAGTTGATGCACAAAAGCCCACCCACCTAAACGCATCGCTCTGGTATAAAACTCAGTACGGTATCCACTTCCGGCTAATAAAAACTGGAAGGATTGTGTGTGTGAAAAGCCCACAAGTAACACACACAAGAGCCAAAGACTGAACACGGTTCCTTTAAGATCAGGAACAAATCAAAACTTTCTATTCTTACCATTCCCATCTAACCAGCAAATGTCGCAATTAGGAGAGTAATAAAATGCATACAATTCAATACATTCGATGATATGATACTAAATGAATACTCGAAAGAGTACAAAAGAAAAGTCTGTTGCTACTAATTAAGAAACTGAGCGAGGTAGCAGAACACAAAGTCAACATTAAAGACATTCATTCTGGGCTGGAGAGACGGCTCAGACGGTCACCAATTGCTCTTCCCAAGGTCCTGAGTTTAATCCCAGCAACCACATGGTGGCTCACATCCATCTGTAATGGGATCTGATGCTCTCTTCTGACCCTCAGGCATACATGCAGGCAGAACATTGTATACATAATAAGTAAATATAAAATGTTTAAAAAAAAACACTCATTGCTTATATATACAACAATGATTAATAAAAAAAAATACTGAAAAGGCAATGACATTTTTAATAGCACCAAAAACATTTAGTAATTAACCAAGAAACTGTACTATGAAATGTTGCGGTAAAAAAGAAAAGGAGGTTTCTTTTATCCTTCACTCGCGCCAGCACCATAGGGCCACATGGCATCTGCGGGATATTTCCATCTCAGTCAATAAAGTGTCTCACCCGCTAAGCTCCATCCCATCTCACACTGCTGACGGCTACTCTGAACCCAGCAGCAATCTGTCTACCCATCTAGTTACCAAGGTAGGCCACTGCCATGCCAGTTTCATACAGAGACCGCCTATCTCGAGACTCTCTAACTGTGGACTCAATTAAGTGGCCACATGAAAGCACACACCACACAATAACCTCTGATCCAATTGATGAGATATAATTGCCCATCCAGACAGCACACAATCCTGTACACACCCATCCCTTAAAAAGTCATAACTTGCATCTATGAGCATGGAAGAATCTTTAACAATGAAAAATCATAATGATATTAAAAGCATGAACAAACACATAAAGTTAAACTAGCAAAATACCTAAAGCAATCTACAATCAATGTCAATCCTGTCAAAATCTCGTGACAGTTTTGTAACAGAAAGAGTCGCCTGACCATAGCCCAGGACCTCAAAGAGCCAAGTTGGAGACTTGACTCTTCCTGATTTCAAAACATAGTAAAAATCAGTACTATCAACAGACTAGTATAATGACTTAAAGACAAATCCATGGAACAAGCCAGCCCAGAAAGAAACCCAGAAAAAGGCTAAATGGTTTTTCATAAAGACACCAAGAATCATAATGGGGAAAACACCTCTTTAAAAAGGATTTTGGTAAAGCCCAATATCCACATACAAAACGAAGACAATTCACATCATGTGCAAAAATCAACTCAAAATGGATAAAAATCAAGACACATGATGTAAAAACATGAAACGCCTAGAAGAAAACTGGGGGGAAAGTTTCAGGTTGTTGTTCATAGCTGCAGTTCCTTGATTCAACAATAAAGGCAGACAGGACTCCATCAAACTCAAGAATTTCTCAATGGAAACAATAATGCATGTGTGTGAGGGTCGGGGAGGTTAGGGTGTTAATACCAAACTTCACAGAGGGTTTACAACAACAAATAACAAATGACCTAACTTTTTTAATGGATAAAGAATTTGAAAAGCTAATTCTCTAAAGACAAGTAAAAAAATAAGCCTACAAAAAAGCCATTCGACATCACTTATGACAGAGATTACAGATCAAAGCCATATTGAGACATTACCCCAATCAGTAGGATGGCTAATATAAACAGAAACAGAAGCACTGTTGAGGATACAAAAAGAGTTGGACATGCACATAGTTCACTGTCAACCATATAAAAAGATGTGACCATCTGGTCAACAATAGCAATACCTAAAAATTTTAATAAATTAGCATGCGATTAGCGAGGATATAGGTAAAATAATTCACAGCAGAACTTTATGTTCATGTATTTGCACAGCCACATTCACATACTCAAACACGGAAGCAACTCAACAGTCCATTAATGGATAAATGAATAAAGATTATATATTGTCATATATTATATATGTAATAAAATATCAGTCTTCAAAAAGTTAATTACACATATATAAGAACATGGATGAAACTTGAGGGCATTATTCTAACTCAAATAAAACAATTAGGAGAGTTAATACCATATGATTCTATTCCTGTGAAATATCTAGTCAAAACTAGTAACAGAATAGTAAAAAAGATGGTTATCAAAATTCAAATGGAGAATGGATACAAAAAAGTCAGAACTTACCTGGCACAGAATTTCAGTTTTTCTAGTACTAACGAGTTGAGATCTGCTGCATACAGTGACTACCCCAAGTCAACTGCGCCCTTGAGAACATTAAGGTGGGTCTGTCCTAAGGCTATGCTCCTAAGAGTGCTTGCTCTTGCAAAAAACCCACGTGACTCTCAGCACCAACACAACCCTTGTAAATCTAGTCCCAGAGCATTCGGTATCTCTTCTGGTCTCCTTGGGCACCAAATATGCACGTGGCACACAGATACACACGCAAGCAAAACACTCACACACACAGAATAAATCTTAAAAAATAAACCTTTAAATGTTCCATTACTTAACCAAATAAAACCATAAGGGGAAAGAATCCATATAACACTCTTCCGCTGAAAAGCCTAGGAACCACCCCAAAAGAGCAGCACAACAATCTTCAGGGTGAGCCTACACAGGAAATAAAGGGAGCAGCCAGGCAGTGCCTGAAGGAGACACGGCCCTAACCCACAGAGCACACCCAGGGAATGTGGTGGTCTCTGAGAGGAGACTGAGCTACAAGTCCAGAACCACACAACCAGCACTTAAGGGCAGAGTATGGAAGAACTAACTAGAGAAAGAACACCTGTGTCAGCCGTGAGCTAGTGATGCAACCTACATAGAAACCAGTCATACCTGGAAGCCATTCCAAAAGGAGACAGGAAAGCCTGCCCTTGACTCGAAAAGAATGGAAAGCCTGCCTGGTCCCTTCAGACAGCATAGAGATACCATGATTTAGTTAACACTCAGTGTAAAAGGGGATCTTGGGCTCAGTAGAAAAAGAAGGTAATATTAAATGACAGGCTGTTTAAAAACACAGTAAGAGGGGACTGATAGAGAAGGAAAGATTCTCACAACTGCTGTCAGGGTTACATCATCAGGAGACTAAGCAGTAGAGGCGACTATGCCTAAGTTAAGTGTTAGTACCAAACCATTTCACAGAAGGCTCTGGACACCATCTCTTTTGGACTTTCAGGGTTGTGTAGCCAACACGCCATGGACATAAAACACACCACAAATAAGTGCTTTATTGCCCGTTGGTACACTTTCAATAACGAAACAACTATTACAAAATAGGCAGATTTTAAGATTTTTACTTCATTCGTGAATGACTTATTTGAAAAGACACATGGTATCTTTGTTACGAGGCACAGTAAGATATCCTACTACACAACTGTTAAGACCAATCATACTAACTGTCAGTGAAGTGGATGTCTGAATCTCAAAGTTATGCTGTGTGAGAAATTCCATGCAAAAGAATTCTTATTTCATCTAACAACAACATTTAATAAAACCTTGAATATGCAAACTATCCCATAAATGACAAAATGCAATCAGCCGATTTCCGATCACAGAGGAAGTACAATAACAAAGGATGACCTTTGATGGACATGGGAATTCTGAAAGTAAAGAACATGGTCACTAGCATGACACAGTGGTAATTTCATGGGTGTCTACACAGCTACCAAATCTGTTTAAGTTGTAACTTTAAATGTATGATTTGACAGTTACTTCAACATGCCAAATTTAAGAAAAATCCAATTTCAAATAGGAAAGTTAAAATGGTAATTACCTCAAAAAGAATAATGCAATTGACAACCAGAAGGGTGAAGTACAAGTGAGTTATCACTCATAATCTATAATTTGCCAACATCTGGACAACTGGAGAGATTAGAATATATGAACGAATCTTCCAAAATCTCCTAACATCCTTTATTAAACAGACATAGTAAATCACCTGTACATAAAATTTCTGTTAAATTATAATAAAAATCAACCTACTTTAATAGGCTGAATAACAGAATTCGGGAGAGGAAGAGATGGCTTATCGATTAAGATTAGACTGGCTATCCCAGAGTCCTGTAGTTGGAACTGACCTGAACGTCCCCTTTCGGGGACCAGTTTTCATGGTACTAGAAGGCACCACTCAAGCTCCCAAAGGAAGGAGCTAACCAAAATCACACACAGCTAAGACACCTCCACACCATCCCAACACAGCAGGGCAGTCACACTAGGGAAGCAGCAGAGGCATGAGACCGTGGCAGTAACCGACAACTGTCTAACACAATTTAAGACCATTCAACAAGGGAAAATGCCTGCAAACTCTTCGGTACTCGTGAGCTCAGTTATGGAGGAGACCCTCCAGTCACTATTAAACCAGCACGATCACTAATGGCTTTTTAAACATTTGTCCTTAACCCAAGGATAAGTGTAGTCCTAATTTATCCTCCTCCAGGACACTTGCTTCTGTTTGCACCAGGCAGAAACAGCTTTGGAAAACCACAACCAATCGAAAGGTAGAGCTGGAGTCTAGCCCCAGGGGACATCTACAAACTCCCTGCATCTAAGGCTCGGGAACATTTCCAAGGAGGGGAGGAAAGATTTTAAGGGCCAGAGGATCAGGGAGTTTACCGTGAGATGTGTCTCCTAGTAATGTCGGAAGCTGCACCCATAAGTCTCACCAACATGACTGCCAGAATGTGAGCTGATACCAATGGACACACCACAGCAGATGGAGAAAAACCCACAGGGCCTCAACTCTATAAAAAGAACTTTAGGCACCAGAGGAAAGGTAGGAGTGAGAGAGGGTCTTCCCTAGAGAAGAGCACACCAACTGGTTGTCCAGTCCCAATGTTCAACTCCGAAGACACACATAAAATATTGTATGGACTGGATGGAAAACACTTAGGAATATTTATGTCTAACATGTATGCAATAATAATTAGTAGAAAAAGGAAGTCATGAATTAGAGGGCAGGGAAGGGTATACAGGAAGGCTTGATGGAGGAAAAGGAGAAATCTAAATATGATCTCAAAAGTAAGATTTTAAAAAACACCATCTACTCTTCCAAAGGACCTGGGTTCTGTTCCCATCACCTACCTAAAGAGAGTGTCACACTCACCTGTAACTCCAGTCTCAGTGATCCCACACCCTCTTCTGGCCGCTACAGGTACTGTACACACATGGTACATAGTTAACAGGCCAGCCAATCACCCATCACTGTACATATACATAGAACACAATCAAAACTGTACTGTTTCCACATAATCACCCATCAAGACACCATGAATGAAACCCACCGAGAGGCAGTTTTTTCTCCAACCATAACAGTTCTTGAGCTGACCCTGTACGGAATGGTACCAGACAGAGTCCTGTCCTGAGGTGCAACAGAAGGTCACGGGCACACAGATTTCTGCTTTTACAGAAATCCTGCTGCCACCATTCAAACATTCTACTCACTCAAGTCTGACAAGCTATCTCACTGCCTCACCCACTGCAGAGCAGTTATATTGCCGAGGAACCCCTTGGATCACGGAAGAGAAGCTAATTAGGAGCCACAGAGCCAGTCGCCTTCCTGACACGCTGCTGAATGCAGACTCACAAGTCTTCGACCAAGCCCAGAAACACTGCTGGCTAGATCATCTACTCATTCTAATAGCACAGAATTCAATTTCTCTCAAAGTACTTGATCAATGTCTCATCTAAGCTTATTCACATCAGCATGGCCTATGTACAAAGGTGGCACACAAATTGTGAGACTTTCCTATTTAAAACAAGCAGAAACCAGGCAGTAGTGGCACATGCCTTTAATCCCAGCACCCAGGAGGCAGAGGCAAGCAGACCTCTGTGAGTTTGAGGCCAGCATGGTCTACAGAATGAGTTTCAAGATAGCCAAGGCTATACAGATAAACTATGTCTCAAAAAAATAAATAAATAAATAAAATTAAAAAAAAGTAAAATAGCATAAGCTGCCAAAACTGACTCAAGATTTGAGGACGCTGAACAGACCTCCCAGAGAAGTTCAGCTGACTTCTCTGAGTCCACACCTATGCCAGGTTTCTGAAGAATTAGAAACATTCTCCAAAGTTTCAAAAAATTAGAATATTCCCTAACTCCGCTAGGACAGTATGAGTCACACACCAAAAGCAGACAACCATTTAAAAAAAATCAAACACCCCTTACAAACGTAAGCCACCAGATCTCACTCCACAAACCCCCTAATTCAAAGAGCTAGGATCTAAAGGTCCTAAACCAAACCCTTTGGGGCACCTAACAGTCTACGGGTATTTTCCACTTAAATACCCCAAACAAAAAATCTCTGAAATCCTCAACAGTTCTGGTTCCAGGGGCTAGAAGAACTCAACCAGAGTTGTGCTTTTCCAAAGACACACACACCACGTAGAACTGTTTATCTTCCTGCTGCAGTCTGAACTGGCTACTCTTCAAACACATGCTCCTTGGTTCTCCCTCTCCCACCACTGCAGGGACTGTATGCACCCATGTCTAGAATGGAACTGTTCCTCTTCGTCGTTTACCTCGTCCTCTTTATTTGGCGTGTGCCTTCCGGTAACCTCCTGAGGCATACTGCACCTAACCATTCCAACCAGGCTTGGGCTTTGTACCTGCTCCCACACTGGACAAGGTAACAGGGTGCAAGAGGAGTAGCTTTCCTGAAAGCACTGTCCCATTACCGACTGTTTTCCAAGGCTGATCTGTAATCCTTTTTATGATTAAGGAAAAGCACTTCCCCTTATTTCTGGTTGTCTAAAACGTCAACATGGACACGTTTCCAAACACTATGCTAAACACTCTGTATGACATCTGTGTTTTCCTGGGGAATGAACCCAAAGCCTTTCACATGCTAGGCAAGTGCTCCATCACTGAGCTGCAGCCCACCCGACCTAACCCCTCACTCCCACGTTTTCTTTCTTTTTTTTTTTCTCTTGAGACATTTTGCTACACCACCCAGGTTGAACCTTAACTAGTTGTATATCCCACCCAGATCTCAAGTTTGCAATCCTATTTCAGGTACATACGGACCACCGCTAGGCTCCAGTGAATCCTGCTGCTGTGTAAAGCTCAGCTCTTGATCAATCACTTATTTCCTCTATCCATTTTCTCCTGTCTATAGCCGTCTTTCCCATGCTGGACCTCCAAATGTGCTCTAATCTTACCCCTTATGCCTTTGTGGAAGGCTTAACTTTACTATCCAACCTTCTGTAAGATTCTGAACTCCCAACTCTATTGTATGTGCAGTGTTCTCAACTTCCTCTCCCATTACTTCATAGTCTACATTTCTGTGACTTATTAATTTCTGAACATTTTACTGTTTTCTTGCAGTGTTTCTACTTCCTTCTCTACCATTTTTGGCCTATTCTCAAATATTTGGTGATCCTCAGCTCTAAGAGTTAAGTGCTTTTTAAAAAGTTGCTCTGAAGCTGTGTATGGGTAAGTGCCACCACAGTGCGGCCAATTGGAACTGGATCTATCAACTGAGATTTGTTTTTCCTTTAGCACATCAGTGTGCTGTAAAAGGATGAATTTCCCAGTCTTACATCTGGGACAGGATCCCAACAGCCACAACCTAGAGGAGAAAACAGGTAGGCTGGGGTTGATTCTTCGTGCAACGTGCAGCTATTTGGTCCACCCTCTGAGCTCAGGTATGATATTACCCTGAGCTATGCCTAGCCTTTCTCATCTGCCCAGATCTTCCAGTTCAGAGTAAGAGAAATCTGAAGGTAAGATCCATGAGTGTTGCCTGTTTTACAGACTTAACAGTCCCTGCACCCACCCGACTCACAGCTGACCGAGGCCCTTCCACTGGGCATTAGGTTTCTCTACAAAAGCACTTACTGCTTGTTGCCAGGGAGTACTTTAGTGGTCACTCTCTTGATCCCGTGTTATAATTCTAGTGGGATGCTGATATACTGCTCTTTAACCTACCCCGTTCGAATAAAGGATAGTATTATGTTTTCAGGTTTGAGCAAGGCAGTCGTTACTCTGGTAACTATCACTTAACATTGAGTTCTACTACTCTACAGTAAAATAGCATGGTCTATAGAATTTCTCTTGTATAAAATTAAAACCCTCATTGAAGCCAATATACAACCTTTTTTAAAAGATTTCTATGCAGGAGCAACAAGTGCTCATAACCCACAAGTCATCTTTCCAGCCCTCAATATAAAACCTTCTAAAATATTTTTAAATAAAACAGAAAGAATGACGGGAATTTGAGAAAATATGTACTCTCTTGGAAACATTATGAATATTTTATTAAGTAAAACATTTATATTCAAATCAGTTCAGTCTTTGGTTGTGAGTTATTTGATTTATAAAATTTCTAAAGGTGAAGTAAAACCCAACCCCGGGGCCAACAACTTGAGAAATATTATTGTTTATGTCTCAAAGCGACTTTTTTAATCACAAATTTTAAGCCTAATACTGTGTTTAGTACACTGAATAATGAAACAATTAAACTCCTCTTTCACTCAATTGGTTTAGCACAGAAGTATCATGTTTGCTGTAGTGTTTTAGTACTGTTTTCACCCTTTTTCATTTTCATCATTAGACAGCAAATCCAGGCAGAGTGGCACAAGCCTTTAATTCCAGCTCAGGAGGCAGGTGGATCTCAGAGTTTGCAGCCAGACCAGCCTAGTTACAGAGTCAGATCCTGCCTTAGACAAAGAAGAGGAGGGGAGGGAGGGGAGGGGGGGACAGGAAATGAAAGAAAAAACAAAAACCTGGCAAATTTTTAATGGCTAAGGTACAGAAATCAATTCTAGTTAAGTCTCAGATAATTACATTTGAAAAGAAAACTGGTGAAACAGGCTTAGAAAACAAGCTCATCAGGAGACAGCCAGAAAGCAATTCCCCCAGCAAAGGTTGTCTACCTAGAGTGCTACTTTAATCACCAAGAACAGCACTGCCACCCTAAGGACTTCTGAAATTGCCTCTAGGCCTCCACCTCTCCTCTGCTAAGTGTTTCTGCAGATGGGGAGTGTCCGATGGTCACTTAATGCCCTGGCACCATCTGCTATTTCATTACTACTCAACCTACAGGCACCACAGCCACAGCAAGCAAGCCAGTGGTCCCATTCCACACTTAAGGGGCCACCTCGGCAGGAGGGAAGGGGTGGGACCTGAGGGCTTTCTGCTGCCTCTTCCTGCCCATCCCATCCACATGAACTCCCAGGTTGAAAAATATACCTGAGACCTCCAGGTCCCACTTGGCAACAAGGAAAACGTCTTTTCTTTAGCTGATTTGAAAGACAACAGGTAACTCAGACACAGTCAAGTTTAACTATTTTCCCATGTGGCTAAAAGCTACTATCATGTTTCTGTAATCTAGTACTATTATGGTTAAGATGTAAATTTACTTCAAAACTAACACATTACTAACTTAAAACTGTAATACATTTACTCCAAAATTTTTGAACTCTTTAATTTTTTTAAAACAGCAGAATATTTAAATGTTATTATTGCTGTAACTTTCATGTTTTTCCTAATTCTATTCCGAGAATGATTTTCTACACATACACTTCTAGACATAATAAAGCATAATATATATTCTTAAGGAGCTTTTTAGAAATTCTAGTAAAGATAAAATTATCTGAATTATAAAAGCATGTACCATTCACGGAACTAAATGTGTGAGTATTTCCTGCTAACGCTGAGCACAGGCATGGTTCAGAGGCGAAGCTCTGAGCCCCAAGCGTGAGGCCCGACTTCTTGCCACCTCTAGTGCAGGGGAAAGCATCTCTAAGTGCTCTAAAGTTTTCAAGCTAGGTACCTGTTTAATCAGAAGCTGACAGGCCAGAATTAACTTTAATTCCTGCCCGTTTTTCTATCAGCTCTTATATTATCTCTTACACTATGACTAAATTTAATTAAAATTTAGCATCATATTTCATTGAACTCAAATATTTCGTTCAAAATTCAACATTACAGTGCAACTTTCTTGGGTTTTAATGTGGGTTTCGTTTTGGAGAAAGGTCTCTGTAGCCCTGACTGTCCTGGAGCTCACTATGTAGACCAGGCCAGTCTCAACTGTTCTTACACCAAACTTAAAAAAACTCAAGTCACAGAGTCTTTTATGGAAGATATATGTATCTTAAAATTTAACTCAGGGCTAGAAAGATGGCTCAGTGTTTAAAAACACTCACCGCTCTTCCAAAGATCCCAAGTTCAATTCCCAGCACCCGCATGGCAGCTCACAACTGCCTGATGCGGTCTTCTGGTGTGTAGAGGTACATGCAGAAAAGTACCCATATCTATATAAATACAGAAATAAATTTTAAAACTCTGTAACTCAAATGTAAACGTCATCACCAACTAACTAAATGACTGACTAGCAGAAAACAGCAACATTAGTGCACTTTGTGACTAGTACCTAGGCATGTTTATGTTCCTGTGAGTGCATGTGTATTTTTTCACAGGTAGGTGTGTGTGCCTGCCTGCCTGCCTACCTGCCTGCCCAGGCTGGAGATGTCCTCAAGTTTATCAACTCATCTAGACTTAACACTGGCCTGTGAGGGAGCTCCACAGACCCACCTGTCTCCTCATGCCCTACACACACACACACACCTATCTCCTCAACCTCCTACACATACACACACACACACACACACACACACACACCCCTCTTGTCCCACACACACAATCTCTCCCTCTCTCCACCCACCCCCTCCACACACAGAGGAACTGAAGACTACAAATGCACAAATCTACACTCACTTTTTATCAAATTCAAGTCCTCACACCTGCGTTACTCATTCAGCCATTTCTCCAGCACCAAGTGGCTTAATTTTTTAGTTCTGTACTACGTGATTAGGAGTTGTTTGAGTCACCTTCTGCTGGATGTGGTGGCACACAGCTTTAATCGCAGCCTTTGGGAAGCAGAGGAAAGACGTATCTGAGTGTCGAGTTGACTTCATCTACACACTGACTTTGAAACCTGGTCTCAGAAACACCCACCGCCACTCTCCCTCTTAACGTCTCCCCCCTCCGTTCTGCCTGGCCTTCAACTTCACTCGCTTCCCCAGCATATTCTAGCTATGGTGGTTAGCTTTTCCATGGAATTCTGGTCAATGATCAGTGAACCTTTTACTTCAAATTAAGGAAAACTTTAGATCCCTCCATGCTACAATTTATCAAGTTTGTGTTTTAATATTAACTCTAGTCAAGAAAAATGACTACATCTTATAATTCCCACCTCTGATTTTCTCTGAACTGCCATTTCTCCCTGCTAAGTCCCTTTATTCATAGCACTTCTTCAAAATGTAGGTCTGTTATTTGACAAAGCGGCTTTACTAAGCAGTCCATGCGTTTACTCACCAGCAGCTCTGCAGAGCATGCCCAGCAGACCCTGAGCCACTGTACACCCACCCTAGATGAAGCCAGGGCAGGGCAGCTGTAGCAGGGCTGTGTTGAATTTTCGTAGAGAAAATTACTTTTTAGACTGGATTTCTGCCATAGATTTTTTTGGATGGATGGATGGATGGATGGATGGATGGATGGATGGATGGATGGATGGATGGGTGGATAGACAGACAGACAGACAGACAGACAGACAGACAGACAGACAGATAGATATCTTATCCTATTACTCCAGGTTCAAATACATGTGGGTAGGCAGATGTCCCCTGTAAACCATATCACTTTTAGTGACATTGTGATTTTCAACTCTATTGTTTATAGATGTGTTCTGCATTAATCTGCCTGGCTCCTGTTTTGATTTTTGTTGCGTCTCCTGCCTGCTTGTCAAGGTAGGCTGCTCAAGCTCAGGCACAATTCAAAGTGGGACATATTGTGCTTCAAATGCAAAAAAACACTTACTGCAGTAAAAACTATTTTTGCAATAAAAAGTGTCAGTTTTTTAAAAGTTTCAAACAGGGGTTGGGGATTTAGCTCAGTGGTAGAGCGCTTGCCTAGGAAGCACAAGGCACTGGGTTCGGTCCCCAGCTCCGAAAAAAAAGAAAAAAAAAAAAAAAAACTAAAAGTTTCAAACAGTTAAAGAAAATAAGGATATGAAAAGTGGGGCATACCATAATACAATGTTTCTGAAAACAAAATCAAATTTCTCAAAACCAAATTCACAAATGGGTTATCAAACACAGTTAACACAAAACATGTTCTTCAGGTTTTCTACATACAAAAGCTTCAACAATGTTCAAATTATTTTATGAATTCCTATATCCAGTACAAAGAGACCCCCACTTTTATAAAATCTTAACATTTTGAAGTCAAAGCATGTACTTTTTGTAATGTGTGATCTATCCAATTGTACATGAGCCCTAGCTGTCTACCCTATAAAAACACAGCAGACAGACAGCCGTCTCTTCAGACCACTGTGCACTCTCAAAAGCAGCAACATATTAAACACATTTAATAAACACAAAATTCTTCACGTGAATACAAACTTTTATTCATTAGCTCAACACATTCATAATCTAAATGTTAATAATAAAACCTTTTATGGCAATCTCTACATTATATACAAGACATACCCATCATTCTTTAAACTAGGTATAATAGGATATGAAGCTGAGTACTTTTCTTTACTATATACCTTTACAACTCTAGTGCTCTAGATTTCAGGGAAAAAGGAATTCTCTCCGAAGCACCAGTGTAATGTTATACTGTAGTGAGGCTTCCATTGCTTAGCATTAGAGTAGCAATCAGGCAATTACTG
The DNA here is from genome assembly GCF_011064425.1 of Rattus rattus. Lineage (NCBI taxonomy): Eukaryota > Metazoa > Chordata > Mammalia > Rodentia > Muridae > Rattus > Rattus rattus. Next base: position 16,403,960 of record NC_046164.1, read on the forward strand.
CTCCCAACTGAAGAGAAAATTCAAACACTGTAAGCAAAGATCATGATAAACAATTACATTTCTCCATTTCTTCTTTCTGTGAAGACGAGGGGTGAGGAAGAAGGTTGAGACAGGCTCATGTATAAGATTATACATAAATAATACTATAATGAAGACAGCTGCTATGCACTGGGGCAATTCAATTCTCTACAGTCTAAATAAATGTCCAGGCCATGACACTAACCACTAAAGAAAGGGTTACTGCCAGTAAAAACTGAGATGCTCCTCTCTGATCTTGGCATAAACCACAATGGGGGTAAAAAGCCATCAGACCAAATATCATCTGACTTACATCTAAATTCATACAATGGCAAGCAAGGGCAGAAGACTCATTAACTCTTCCTACCCTTCCAGAGAAAACTAGATGTGCCATCAGTAAGTTCAGAAACAAAGCCAACCTAGGGTGATACAAGGTCAGTACGCTGGCCCTGTCTGACAGGGAATTATGACAAGGCAACACAAAACACCTTTTTCAATGCAGAAAATGTTATGTTTTGAAATACAGAGTATAAGCCAGCCTTGAACCCACAAAGATCTGCCTGCCTCTATAAGAGTGCTAGAATTAGAAAAAAAAAAAAAAATTGTATGTGTGCACTGCAAGTACAGCACGCAGAGGCCAGAAGAGGGCACACAATCCTCGGGAGCCAGAGTCAGGCAGTTGTGAACCTCCTGATGTGGGTGCTGGGAACGGAACCCAGAGCCTCTGAAGGATCAGAAGTGCTCTTAGCCATCAAACCACCTCCCCAGCCCCTGTAAAACAAGGTTCATTCTCATCATCCAGATTTTAGGGAATTCTTTAGTATTCAATAATTTGTGTTAAACTTTGTCTAAATAAAGCTTTTAAAAACAAATCACCATAAGCCACTAAAAATCTCTTCCTCATTTTTCAATCTTGATCAATCACTATCACATTATCCCCTACACAGGACTTGGAAGAGCCACAAGGCTTTGGTATTTTTTCAGCATTTTTCTTATCCTGCATTGGTATCCTCATAAATATCAGCTCAATATTTATAAAGTACTGATAGATTATTCACATGCACACTCCGCCATATATTAGCCTGTGTCTCTATACCTTACACATCCTAACCCCAAGTTTCAATCTATCAGTTGGGTTCAATGCATTGTATCTGCTTTCATTTCCATCCATTTTTTAAAGGAATATTCTTCTCAAGCATTCCTTTTTCTCAACCATCATTTAATTAAATTTCAACTTTATACTTTCTCCAGACCCTAGAAAGGACTTTGTATTATCTATACTGTCCAATTCAGTAAACTGTATGTGTCTAGTCTAAACAGAAATGTGTTTTATGTCTGTAGTAGCATGGGATTTTAAAGATTGGATAGGGATATTTAAAATGTAAATATTTCAATTATTTATTTATTAGAATAACATTTTGGATAAACTGGGTTGAAATATATTTACATTTTGGTCTATTGTAGCCACACTGAATTTAAATTGTCTTATGACTCACCTTTATTGTACAATGCTGACCTGTACTATTAATATACCTACAGAGTATCTTTTGGGTGTCTTGTACACTTGTATGAACACATTTTCAGGGTCACGGGAAGACCAGAAGCTGGAGTGTCCCCTCAACTGTCTACCCTTTGCTCTTTGAAGACAAGGTCTCTAACTGGGAGTTTATAGACCGATAGACTGGCTCCTCAGAATTAACCTATCTATAACACCCTAGCCCTGAATTATGGGTACTCACTGTTATGCCTTTTCTTTTTCAAATTGAAAGAAATTGCCTGTGTGTGTACATACATACATACATATATACACATACATGTGTGTGTGTATATATATACATATACACACATATATACATATATATATATACACACACATATATATGAAATATATACATTTAAGAATAGCTAAACTGGGGTTGGGGATTTAGCTCAGTGGTAGAGCGCTTGCCTAGCAAACGCAAGGCCCTGGGTTCGGTCCCCAGCTCCGAAAAAAAGAAAGAAAGAAAAAAAAAAAGAATAGCTAAACTGAGCTAAGGTATATAATACCTCACATATTTATAACAGTAAGAACATCTAAATTGTACAAATTCCAGGAATAAAATATTAACCACAACTATAATATCTATATCTCACAGATTATCTTTGAATACATAAATATACCTTTCCTTCAAACGAGAGGGTGAAAGTAAATACAGCTATGGTTTGTAAAACAAATTGGAAATAAAAAGAAAATAATCTAATGTCCATTTAATTAAAAGTTGCAGCTTTTTTCTGTTTGTTTGTTTTTGAGATAAGTGTTCCATGTGCAGCCCAGGACAGCCTAGCACTTACTCTGCAAACAAACACTTACCTTTGCTGTCCTCCCACCTCGACTTACTAAGCTCTGGAATTAGAGGCCTGGGTCTATACTTGCCTATTTTTAATATTAATTTTTAACCAAGGTTATGGCATTTTAAAGTATAAAGATACAAGAGAACGGACTGCAGACGGCTGCCTTCAGTGTGCCATGTACGTTACTAAACTATGTCTAATTCTGAATTAAATGCCCTCCATGCGCAGAGCATGACAGCATGATTAAACTTGCAGCAATCCTAGTCCACTGAGATTTTGTTATTTTTTTTTTTCATTTTAGTCACTCAGCAACGAAAAAGCAGGTTCGATTTTGGTCAATATCACACAATGCCCAGCTATTGAGACAGAGCGTTGGTACAATGGTCATAATTAAGAACGTGGGCAACAAGACACTACTTGAAGCAAGAATAGGCAGAAGATGCTTCTATACTGCTGAGTTTTAGAACCAGGAGCTATGTACTGTACAAGAGGATAAAGGGATGGGCAAACACACGAGAAGCTGAGAAGATAAATGTCTCACCTCTAGGGTCAAACTCAAACCTGGTGATCTGTTAACTATAATGCTTTAACTCTGAGGTATTTCCTTATATGTAAAATGGAAATATATACCTGGTTAGCATCATAGAAACACATAATAAACAAATTTAGCTTTATATTAATGTCATTACTAAACGATGGTGCTAGGAACAGAGGCAACTTTTCACACCAGCAGTGATGACAGGAGACTTGTTCCCAGCACTTGGAAGGCAGCAGGAAGGTCAAGATCGTCCTCAGCTACATGATGAAGTGGGGGTTAGACATAAGACCCTGTCTGGAAAGAAGATTGAGACTTCTCTTCAGCCTTTAAATTACTGAAAACAACCGTTAAACATAAATGAAACATATTTCATGTTTACGTATCTCCTTGTGTAAAATAAAAATTTTACTAGCTTATCCAATTTTGTTTAGCTTAAGAATTTGTGTTTGTGATGGGGAAAAAAGAATATTAAAGAGGAAAAGATAACATTTTATCAAATATGTACATGTGGGCACACAGGAAAAAGAGAAATGGGCAAGAAAATGCTCTACTTAGAGAAATTAAAACCCCGCTGGAGACTCTCCAATGGAAAGTTCCCATCTCTGCCTCGCCCAGTTTTGGGGGGGGGTAGTGTTACATATATGGCTGTAGAGGTGAGAGGTAAACATCGGGTCTGCAATAGTCTCCATCTTTATTTTTTGAGCAGAGTCTCCTGAACCTGAATCTCAGGATCCACAGTTCCTGGGAGTGTATCTTTACCAGCCCACTATTGGGGTTGACGCACAGGCACACGCATCAGCTAGCTTTTACACATGGGTACTCAGAATCTAATTTGGGGTCCCCATGCTTGCACAGCAGGGACCAACTGAGCCATCTCCCCAGCCCCCTTCTCACTCTTATCCCGTGTGTGTGTGTGTGTGTGTGTGTGTGTGTGTGTGTGAGTGTGAGTGAGAGAGAGACACTGAAACACACATAACCAACTACCCTCTTCTCTCCTCTAATGGTCACAGTCACAGGATCCACATGTTAAAGGACAGTACTGAAGTTCAGAATGCTGTAAACAGGGGCATCAACACTCAAAGCATTCGCTCCCAAATCTCTCTGCTCATTCACTTTCAGTAAGTGGAATATCAGGAATTTTAACCTGGTTACAGGTTTTACTCTATGATCGGAGAAGTTTCCCATTTATGTCTGCTCTAAGGTTCTTTAGAACATTCTCAGTTTTGTAAATATAGCCGTAAAAGCCAACAATTCTAACACTACCTGTAGGAATGAGCAATGACAGTTACTACTGTGGATGAGGAAAGGAACTTTCCGTGACTTGTAGAAGGGATGGGGATGCTGTTAGATCTACACAATGCTCACAGTGGGAGTGTGAACATTGCCAGTTTCACTTGAAGGCTCACATTTCTAAGTGTTTCCCTCCTCCTGCCTCAGCTGACTCTGTATGATGCTTACATACCTACCCACTTTGTGTCTGGCAGCACTAGGCAAAGGCAATCAGTTCCAACTCCAGCAAGGTTTTCCTCTAAACCGTCATAAACCACTTGCCAACAAACTGGGAACCCCCCTCCCTCTACAATTAATGGTGGTCTGATACTAAAAACAAAAAGCGTGTGTGTCGGCAAATAAACTCCATGGAGAAAGATTAAAAGAGTGAAATAACTGAGCAAGGAGTGGTTCTGTGCACCTGGAGTCCCAGCACCTGTGTTACACATCTTTAACCCCAGGCAAGAGGATCTCTCTGTGAATTCTAGGCCAGTCTGCGCTGCATACTATGTTACAGGACAGCCAGGGCTATGTGGAGATAAACAAAACAAAAAATTTTAAATTCAATAATTGATAAGATATAGATAAGCACATTTGGTAAACAGTACTTTAATCCCAAGACTCACCCACCTTAGGTTTTTCTAATGTTGTACATTAAGTGAATTACATGCCAAGAAAGGCATACTATATAAACTCTGTCTGGACCACTCTAATCAACCTCAATTCTACCACAAACTACATTAATAGAACTAAGTTTCACAGAATAAATCACTTATCTACACTTTTACTTATGAAACTACAAACCCAAGAATCCTCAACAATTCCCTACAGATAGAAAAATCTGTCAAAGATTAACAGAGGCCATTTCTGACCACAAGCTAGCCTAATCCAGCCTCCCTCCCCCCAACCTCAAAGTCCCTCTCTTTCCTCTTGAAATCTCAGTGTTTCTTCTAAGAGAACAAGAGTTATATTACAGGACTTCTTGTTAATATCACTCAACTGGGAGGAGATTTGAGGAGCAGGGGTCAGGAAGATGGGACTGGAGGGGGCCACAGGTCTTTATAACCCAGGTAGGCCTCAAATTCACAATCATGCCTTAGCTACACCAGTGAGAGGATTACTAGTGTGGGCTTTCAAGCCTGGCAAGTCTCTAATCTCAAGAGGTCTTCAATTTATAAACACAGACACATAAAAACCCCATCATCACCTAAGAGTTCCAGGTTAAATTCAAACATGCAAACACACAGGCCAACTTTGGAGAGCTCAGAAAACTAAGAAACAGACAAACTGAGGCCTTACGACACAAGAAAAGACCCTTTAACAGACTCTATTCCCTGAAGGAAGACTCTACTAAATGTGCTGTTTCATCCTCCAGATCTCATGAGATTCTTGTTTGTGTAAGAGAAGAGATACCTAAGCCAACCACCAGGGTGAGCTATCGCTAGAATCAGTCATTTTCCAAACCTCCAAATGCAAGGGCATAAATGGTAGTACTAAAAGCAGCTATCTCCTTCTAATTAACCCTAGGCACAAACAGCACCTTTAGGACTACCTCACAAACTGCCCACTGTTTACACAAACAAGATACATCTATTCACCAGATAAATGCAGAAAAACAAAGACCTCATGAATACCCAGATTATAAAATCCACCATTCACTCCCATGTTTGAATTACAAAGCCACTAATTTTCAATCTTTCTTTCTAATTTTCCAACAGGTCTGCTGAGCACGCAGAGTGCTCTACAGACTCAGACTGGACAACTCAACAACACGCCACGTCTCTCCTGTGTGGCTGGTGCACTTAGCAAGCACACCTTTTCCTCCCAGAGTCACTTTGTGAGAAGAGTCCAGACTGCTAATCCTACACAATAACGACGTGTTTGACATGATAGACCTTCCACCATTTTGTATCTCTCAAGCTTTTCTTCTTGCTACCCAAACTCTCCAAGAACTTGAACAAACTGAAAAACCTGGGAGGCAATGAAGGCATGCAGGTGACACTCACTTTATAATTAAATAACTTCAAAGTAACCCTAATCAGCACAAGACTAAGTGTAATTAAATATACTCAGTGTTGAAACTGAACTAGCCTTTCAACGGAACTCTTAGAAAGAGAGACAGTAAATTAAAAGCACTTTAAATGACCCACACAAGCCTCACAACAAGAAGCACTGTGCACTCCACTGTGCCTGATCTCACCACTTGTTGCATTTCCTAAGACTTGTACTAGCAGTAGCTGGCCTTAAAAAGTCACTTAAAGAGCCTGAGAGGCGTGCTGCTTATCCGTCAAAACGACGTTACAGAGTGAGAGACACCAGCATGGCTCCGAACACCGATTGCGGTTGTCTCCAACTCCCCACATTAGTTGTCAAGCGCGGTTTTTGTTTTTAATTTTTGCTTTTCTGCGTCATGTCAGGGTTGGAAAGTTCTCAAAAATCCATACATAAGCAACACTACTACAAAATTACATAACATTAACTGTTTTGTCTCAGAAAGTCTCACTGAAGACGCTTTAATTAACGGGTATGATCAGTAATGTCCCCTGTTACCAGGTGCTAACAAAACTATGACTAGGGCAGGAGTTAGAGACCGTCTCCCACCACATCACCAACTTAATACGTGGCTAAGGCAAGGCCTAAGAACAGTAGCTCTTTCAACGGTCTTCTCTTGTAAAACTGTATGATTCAGGGAACACATCTGACTGTGAGCATATCTCCTGCCTGCTAATACAACACTGTTCTCTATTTGAAAGAAAGCTAAGAAAGGGAAAATGCATATCCGGAAAGAAACAAGTAAGCTAAAGTTTTAATGTTAAAAATTTCAAAGATCTAAAGGTGTTTTACTATTCCTTCATGTACTTATATTGATGGCACATGCAAGGACCAGCTCCTTTGGAATTCACACCAGTATTAGTTACTTGCAATACAACACATGATGCAAATACAGTATAAAGTATTCAACAGCAACATGCAAACCACTTCATTAGTACCAGTCAAGCACTCAGGTTTCACCAACTTAAAAGTCTACACTGAGTTATAACTTCACTGTAGAATCTACCTTTCTCTCTTACCAAACCTACCCGAGATAAGGCACAGTATTGCTGACACCTAGTTCCCTGGATACTTACACATGGCCCTGAAGCACGTTTTCTCGATCTGGGTAACTTTATAGTTGCTTGAGTTCTGAAATACTTTCCTTCGTGGGGCCAAAATTAACTAAACTACAACACAATTAAGGCAAATCCAAGCACATGTCCCAGATGCAGTAAACTTGGCATCAGTTGGGGCTGGCCCCAACAGATGATAGTGTTTGGGGTACTTCTGTGGAAATTAACTTGTGCACAGAACAGGACCATCATCATTTCAGGGCCACAAGCCGTGGGTATCCCCTCGTTGAGTTTAATCACATAAAATTTGAAATCTAATATGAAAGTTTTATAACAACTACATTTAAGTCAGTATTAAACAGTTGAAGAAAACTTTTCCACTAATGTCGCTAAACCATGGATGGATCCCAACACGAGAGTCGTCTGTGGAAGTCTCGAAACAAGAAACCACCTAAGTTTCCAATCACGGGGAAGGGTCTGGGACAACTCATCTTCATGTTCTCGGGAGGAGTGGATGGAGCACACCTGCTTTCCTCTGGCAGAGATTAAGCTCCCAGGGACACAAAGGCCAGGGAATCAGACCTGGAGAGGCAAAAAGCTTTAGCTAGATACCCACCAAGCCCCTTGGCCACCCAAACACTTCGTGATTTTTTTTTTTTTTTTTTTTTTTTTTTTTTTACCTCTTGGAGTTACTTCCCAGGCACTTAGCGGCACAAGATGTTGCAGACCAGTGGGAAGAAGGGGAAAGCTATGTGCTCTGGTCCCAAAGTCAGGGGAGGGGTGTGGACAGTTAGCCCCAGAGCCGGGGCTGCAGGCCGGGACGGAGCAGCCGCACACCGGGCGCCGGCTGACTGCTGTCGGACTGCCCCGTTACTCGGAGCGTTACAATGGCGACCGCAAGGCTCCCCCGGACCTCCGGATCGCGGCTCCCTTCCCCCTACCGCTCACTGGCTGCTCCGCTACATGTGACTAAACAAAACCCCCCAAGTCCAGAGCCCGGCTCGGCCCCTTTGTGTCCGCCACCGGATCCTCCGCCGCCGGAGCGGAAAGGCCCCCCCGCCCGCCACCGAGTCCCGCCCCGCGGCGGCCGCCGCCGCTCACCTAAGGTTCCGCGGCCCCCCGCGACCGCCGCCTCCCGGACCCCGCGACCCGGGCTTCTTCTGCAGCAGCAACTCCGCCTCCTCGGCAGCCGCCGCCATCTTAGCCTGTGCGGCAAAACGCGTCCTTTCGGAGGGTTGGGAGCCAGCCTAGGGCGTAGCTCCCCGGGCCCGAGCGCCGCGGGCCGGGTTCCCCCACAACTTCTTCCGCCACCCTCAGTCCCGCCACCGCCTCAGCCCGGACGTCCGAAATGCAGCCGGGGCCCGGGCTAATCCAACCAAAATAAGACCCCCGAAACTCACAGTTTGGTGCCGTGTGCGTCAAACCGGGGCGACGTTGGGAGCGCGCGGCGTCCCCGCGTCACACGCCGCTCTGTACGCTACTCGGCTCCAACGGCCCCCTCCGCTCCCCGCTTCTCGCCTCCGGCCTTGGTTCCCACGGCGCAGGCGCGCGGCTTTCCCGCCTCTGCCTGGCCGCCGGCCGCCGTGGGAGGCCAGCGAGGCGCGCCCGTGCGCTCGGGCAGTCGGAGCTCCCGTGCCAATCAGACCCACGGGGGGCGCGGCAGAAACAGCGCACCGCTGCTCTCCCGTGCCAAAACCAAACAAGGTCACCTCCCCCAGCGGTGACCTAACCACTCCCGAGGAGGTTCCCGCCCCAAAGTAGGCACGCTCCAAATATGGTGGCAACCAAACTCTGCAAGACCCAAGTACCAGGAATGCCTAGGCCCTTTAAGGTGGACTAGGCCCATCTCTGGTGTCTGCAATCGCCAGTTTGCCAAAATCCCGTTTCTTTTCCTACTGTTGAAAGAATCAGCAACATATATACCAGGCCTACCTTGGCGTACGGGCACAGACAGGTTTTCTGAGGTTAAACAGCATCAGGTGTAGAAACTCACTCAGTCAAGACACCCAGAAAGAAGCCCCGGATTTGGGTTCTGAGGGCTCTGCGAGGGCAGTTTCTGCACTGAGGAACATGCCTTGATGGTCCAAATTGGAGTCATGCAAAGAGACGTCTGAAATGCTGGTTAACTCTTCAGGTAATCAATAGATTTCCCCAGAGGGTCTTCTAAATCCCCCTTTTAACAAGCGTTCAGCCATAGGCTTCTGAGGGAAATGGCGCACTAATTAGAGGTATTCGCTTTGCTTTTGAACCGAGCCAACAAGTTCCTAACCTGTTGAAGGTGAACTAAACGTTCTAGAATTCTCCAATGGCCCTGCCTTACAAAATTCTTTGGTTTGACTGAACTTTTTTCCCATGAAGAACTTTAAAAGTTCCCACTAGTTAAGCAGCAATCATGAACTGCGTACCTCTGTGCCCTTCAAGGTATCATTAACATTCAGAGGGATATGCCATAATTGCATTTATTTGACAAGAACGAGGGTGTCTTTCCTGGAAAATGGCGCCTTCGGCAGCAGCAAAAAAATATCCAAAACCCGGATATTTTACTATCCACTCTAATTATTTCACTCGCTGATAACTGCGGACACTGGAGTGCTTGCTGTCTGTGCATCCATCGGGCATTCTTGTAGCCTGTGCGTGCAAGTTCATTACGACCTGAAGTGGCGAAGAGAGATTAGACTGTTTTCTCACAACCACACAACTGTTGGGCTGTTTCGAAATGTAAGCTTGCCTTCATACACACGAATAGATACACAACATATAAACGCGTGTCTATTTTCGGCCAACTGCTTGGGAGGGATGTACAGAGACTTTATTTTTATCTCATGAATATGGGTTTTGCTTGAACGTGTGGCTGGGCACCACGTGCTTCATGCCTGGTACAGTGGAGTCCAAATGAGCCTCTGGAAGGCCCCGAAACTGGAGCTGCCGATGACAAATCAGGGTGTGGAAGGTAGGACATGAACCTGAGTCCTCAGCCAACACATCAAGTACTCTTAACCAGTGAGCCATGTCTCTAGACCCACGATGTCTGCTAACCTTCAGAATTCAAAGGGCTATCCCCTAGAACCAAGCCTTTTACATGTGAGTCTTCAGGGCACATTTCTTTCCCCCACCCCCCACCCCACCCCCGGAGCTGAGGACCAAACCCAGGGCCTGGAGCTTGCTAAGCAAGCGCTCTACCACTGAGCTAAATCCCCAACCCCTTCAGGGCACATTTCAAATATATAAGATGTATTGATTTCTAAGATCTCCAGATGTGTGTGTGTGTGTGTGTGTGTGTGTGTGTGTGTTCAGAATATATAATGTGTTGAATAAATGAATTCCCATAGTTCTAACAAAAGAAAATCAACTTTCAATTTAGTATGAAGTGGGAAGGTTAAAAAAAAAAACATAAAGCTTTTAAAATTGTAAACAAGATCCCTTATGAGAGCCAGGCATGGCGGCAAGTACCTTTAATTCCAGCACTATGGAGTCAGGGGCGGGTAGATCTCAGATTTGAGGCTAGCCTGGTCTATAGAGAGACTTCCAAAATAGTTAGGGCTACACAAAGAAGTCCTATGGAGAAAAAGACTGAATAAGTAACCTCATAAGACAGTAGGAAAATAGATCTGGTATGCCAATACTTACTATAAAATGTATCTAGAATTTAATGCGAACTGGAGGAGGTAAAGCACACTGTTCGATGTGAAGACTAGACGGGGTTTGGATCCCAGAACTCTTGTAAAAGCTGGATGGACATGGCATGAGGTTCGTAACTGCAGCCCATGAGACTGCGAGGCAGGGATCCCGGGAGCAAGCTGGATAGCCGGACTCGATAAATCTTCAGGCACTAGGTTTAGCAAGAAACACTGCTGAATACACAAGATAGAAAGCAATCAAGAAGACATTGCACCAACCTCAGGACTCCTCTTTAGCATCTCAAAAGCACATGCTGAGAAAGGAAACACATAGAACCTTACACATAGAACATTGAAGCATCGAGTAGAGAAGGACTTGTTAGTCCTTGCTCAAAATACCACAAGGAAACAATTTTTTTTTAAAGATTTTATTTATTTACTTTGTATAGGAGTACACTGTCGCTGTCTTCAGACACACCAGAAGAGGGCATCAGATCCCACTACAGATGGTTGTGAGCCACCATGTGGTTGCTGGGAATTGAACTCAGGACCTCTGGAAGAGCAGTCGGTGCTCTTAACCACTGAGCCATCTCTCCAGCCCCCACAAGGGAACAATTTAAACGAGGAAAGGACCGTTCTTAGCCCGAAATTTTAGTCCATGGTTAACCGGCTCCACTGTCAGATCAGAGAATGGCAGAAACACGGTGTAAAGTCACCAGTCACTGTGAGAAAAACTAGCCATCATGCCACAGCCAGAAAGCAGAAAAAATAAAAGAATGGGGTCCGAGTCGAGATCTATTCTTCCAAGGAACACCTCAGTGACCTAACTCATCCAACTAGACCCCGTCGCTACCAATGACACCTTCAGATTGTGAGTTCACCAGTGGGTTGATCCACTGCTGATGTTACTCCTGTCCCATGATCCACTCGTGTCCCACAGGCCTATCGGCTGGGGACCAAGCCTCTACTGCACCAGCCATCGAGGAGAATTCAGATTTAAGCCATAAGGAAGCACAAGAAAACAGATGAAAAGACAGAAAATAGATGAAGCAAGGGAGTAACACCGCAGTGGCAAAGGACGTACTGGTAAACGGCTTGGCGTTATGACCACTGACCCCAGATACCACTGGCATAACAACATTACCGTTGTCCATACAATACTCCTCTGCAGGAAGTCGGAAAGGGAGAGGAGGCGGTTATTCAGGGCATAATATATACATCATACACGGGCAGGAAAACACCTCTCAGTTCCAGTAGTCGGCAATCCAGGCACATGGCCCCAGTCCCTGAAAGACAGACTTGAGAATCTAGTTTATTCCAGTGCGGTAAGTGGTGAAAGTGGAGCTCCTAAGTGAATGGAGCAAAAGGGTTGTGAAGGATAGTAGTGTCCAGGGTATGTGCGAGGTCAAGGTAGTAAGTTCCACAGCATGAAGGACTCGTTCCAATGCAATGGTTCTGGAGAGGGGGGAGAGGGAGGGGGGAGAGGAGGCAGGGGGGGGAGGGGAGGGAGAGGGAGAGAGAGAGAGAGAGAGAGAGAGAGAGAGAGAGAGAGAGAGAGAGAGAATCAATTATAGAAAGGTGACATGGTGGTTTAAATAAGAGTGGTCCCCCATATGCTCATATATTCGAAAGCTTGGTCACTGCCTGAGAGGGATTGGGAGGTGTGGCCTTATGAAAGTAGGTATGGCCTCGTTAGAGGGAGCGTGTCACTGAGTGAGGGCTTTGGGGTTTCAAAAGCCTAAGCCAGTCACAGCATCTCTCTCTTCCTGCAGATGCTGATCTCTCAGCCACTTCTCCAGCACAACGTCTATGACCCACCGCCATGCTTCTGGCCATGCTGATAAGGAACTACGCCTGGGAGGCTGTAAGCAATCGCAGTTAAATGTGTGGCGTTGTAAGAGCTGCCGTGGTCATGGTGTCCCTTCACAGCCATAAAACGCCGGCTAAGACAGCTGATAAGATCAAGCAATTGACTCACAACCGAGAGACAACTAGAACATTAAAGGTAAACGCCAGGAGATTCTCCACATCTAACCAGCCAGATTCTCCTGCTTAAGGGCCACCCCCCAGAACACTCTCATCCAATCTCCACACACATAGAACTTGACATGACTTTGTCCCTTTTTTGTTTCAAAGGTTCCAAGTAGTCTATAATATTTTCTTGACATCCATCCAAAGGGAAAAAGGTGTCTGTGATTTCAGCTATCCCGTCTGCTTTATCAAGAAAAAGTGTTAAGTAGAACGCCAGTGAATTAGATCTCACGGACTGATTTTCCTTGTAACCAAAAACAGGGAGATACCGTTGAATAAATGTATTCCTTCAACTACAAGACGATAACCTCAGGTTGGGTGGTTTAAATACAGACAAAATAAAATCACTTCCAAAGGAACGTGAACTCTTCAATCATTTTGATACTTCTTAATTTGTTTATTTTTGGACCCAAGGTCTTATAAGTTGAGAGTGGACTCAAAGTCCCTTTGTAGTCAAAGATGGCCTCAGACTTCAGATCCTCCTGCCCTACCCTCCTAACATTTATCAGCATCTGTTTATACAGTGCTGGAACTTGAACCCAGGGCTTTGTCCATGCTAAGCAAATACTCAAACAGCTGAGGTACATATTTAATTAAAATTCTATAACTATGTTGAAGGAAAGGAAAGAGTGACAGTTGGGACCTACTACTGCTGTGATGAAACACCATGACCAAAACAGCTTGGGGAGGAGAGGGTTTATCCAGCTCACACTTCCACATCGCTGTTCATCACCAAAGGAAGTCAGGACAGGAACTCAAGCAGGTCAGGAACCTGGAGGCAGGAGCTGATGCAGAGGCCATGGAGGGGTGTTTCTTACTGGCTTGCTCCTCGTGGCTTGCTCAGCTTGCTTTCTTATAGAACCCAGGACCACAGGCATTAACCACAACAGGCTGGGCCCTCCTCATCAATTAATAATTAAGAAAATGCCCTACAGGTTTGCCTAACAGCCTGAAGGGCATGGAGGCAAATTCTCATTGAGACTCCCTCTCCGAGAATGACTTTGGCTTGTGTCAAGTTGACCTAAAACCAGCCAGCACAACTGACTCCTTGTCACATGACTGGAAAGTCGCATTCTTCCCTTTCTTGTTCACCCCCAAGAATCACACATTAATAAAGACATCACAATATAAAACGCCCCGCAAACTTAAAAAGTCCCATGACCTTTAAATATTCAAACATTGAAAAAGTCGGTCTCTTTTAAAATCCAAAGTCTCTAAGTATATAATCTCTCTCAGCTATGAGTTCCTATAAAATTATATATATATATATATATATATATATATATGTCAAATTCTTTCTTCAAGAGGGAAGAAGCAGGGCTGGAGAGGTGGCTCAGAGGTTAAGAGCACTGACTGCTCTTCCAGAGGTCCTGAGTTCAAATCCCAGCAACCACATGGTGGCTCACAACCATCTGTAATGGGATCCGATGCCCTCTTCTGGTGTGTCTGAAAATAGCGATGACAATATACTCACATACATAAAATAAATATTAAAAAAAAAAAACAGAGGGAAGAAGCAGGCACATTCACAATACAATGAAAGCAATCCCAGGCTCCAACTGTGCAAATAACTCAGTAGCCAATGTCTAGGATCCTCTCAAGATCTCCCAGGCTTCTCTGGGGTCAGGTCTCTGGCCCCGCCCTCTGCAGCACACACTGCTTGTCCTCCAGGCCCCAGCTGGCTTCACTCCATGGCTGCTCTTCTTAGTGGTCAAACCAGGGAACTGGCTTCTCCCCAGTGCTGGGGGTCTCTGCTGCAACTGGAATGCACTTTCACTAACAGCTTCTCCTGGAGCCCCTGGAGAGACTGCATACACAATGCCAAGCCACAGCTCCTTTCCACGACCCCTCTGACCCCTCCGTGCCTTCAGGCTCAGTATTGCCCAGGTGACTCTTACTCTACCAAGCATGGCTGCCAGCACAAAATACCACCTTGACTATTTCTGGGACACGGCTTCTGAGCGCCGACCCTGAGGAAACGCTCCAGAAGACTCGCCTCAGTGATGCTTCTCTTAATCACCACCAATTTCACAGCTCCAGCTGAACGGCACCCATTGTCCCAGTAACTCAAAGGTTGGGCTTTATTGATTTTGGTCTCTTTGTTCATCACAGTTGATTCTTAAGCCCCAGCTGACCAGAACCACAGATCCTCAACTCGAAGTAGCAAATGGCTCTGGCGTCGTCTCTAAACGTCCCTTTGAAACGTCACAAGCCAGGCCTCAGTCGTCTGCACAGCTCTCAGCCGTCTTATCTTCCAAAATCTGACAGAATATCCCACTGAGCTCTCAACACTAAATGGCTTTTCTAGCTTAAAGTTCCAAAGTTCTTCCACAGTCCTTCCAAAAAATGGTCCAGTCTATCAATAAACACCCTATTTCTGGTATCAAAATCTGTATTATTCTGGGTTCTCGAGACTAACAACTTATAGAATACATATTTACACATAGATCATAGAATATTCACGTATATTTGCATATTTAAATATATTTGTTAGAACGATTTACACGTTGTGGTCCAGCTAATCCAACAATGACTGCCTATGAACAGACGGTCCAAGAATCCGGTAATTGTTGCGTTCAGGAGGCTGGATGTCTCAGTAGATCCTGAGTCTAGAAGAAGTAGGCTCTGATGCCAGTGAAGGAAGAGACTTGGCAGTGAGGGCAAGCAGACAAAGAGCCGAATCATCCTTCTTTCACATCCTTTATTCTGGCTTTCCGCAGAAGGTGTGGCCCAGATTCAAGGTGTGGCCCAGATTCAAGGTGGGCATTCGTGCCTCAAAATATATGGACTAAAGGTAGATCTCCCGCCCCCCCCCCAAAAGAGCTAGAAGGAAATCATTGCACATCAAATGATTCAGTTAAGCAAGAGTCCCTCAGGTGTGCCCAGCCGTTCTGGGGTTTTAGTTAATTCCAGATGTGGTTGAGTCAACAACCAAAATGGCCACCTCACCTACGGAAAATACTTTTAGGACATGAAGCCAGAAATGCAGGAGCAGTTCTAACCTGCTATTGTGATGTTAACCTTTTTACAACCATTTCTCTCCTTATTTACATCAGCCATCTTCCTGATTGTCTAATCATTTCATCTCAAATGAAGATGGTTTATGGCATGGCCCCCATACAGCTGCTGAAGCGATTCTGTTCCAACGCGTTCTCTCTTCTGTACTGGGTGACTGTGATTCTGTACACAGCTCAGCACTGCATCGCCGTGGGGAAGAACAGATCAAAGCCATATGCTCACAACCCCACCTGCGTTCTAAAGGTAGCGGAGATCAGCTTGCTAGACGCAAGTAGTGTCTTGCTGAGGCTACCGTCTGGATCTGGAATGTTTCCAAGGTCTCAGTAGTCCAACTGAGCACTATTGAGAGCTGGTCCAAATGATAAGAAGTCCAGAGAGGACTCCTCCGATCATCAGCCTCGTGCCTTTCAAAGTCATGGTGGCACCTTAAATGTTCCTCCTCTTCTCTTGGTTTTCCAACCGTCTAGTGAGATCTCTGTCTCATGCCATGCTCCACAGGCCCCAGAGCAATAGAGCAACCCATGAAGCCATGAGCAGAAATCAATGACTTCCTTTCCCCTAAGTTGATTGGCTCCTGGGTTACCTTACAGTATCTGCAATCTGAGTGACACATCTGGTGAGGATGCCTTGAGCCAGTGCAGCTGAGAATCAGTTCAATCAGAGTTTACCAAGTTTGGATAGATAAAATCCTTCAAGGAGTAACACACAAAACGCATGTTAAATGGTATGAATGTATGGGAAATTCTTTTGCTACCAATCACGATGAGATAATCGGCTTGACTGACTATCTCCTGCCTGCAGAGAAGGTTCTTATACCAGAAACACTCAGGGTATTGATTGGTGTTCTCTGGAGGAATAGAACAGGTAGAATTAATGTGCCGATGTGATACTGCCGCACACCTTTAATCCCAGCTCTCAGGAGGCACAGGCAGGTGGATCTCTGAGTTTGAGGCCAGCCTGGTGCCTGTGAGGGCCAGAAGAGGGTGTGTGATGTTCCTGGAAGTTATGGATGATTGTGAGTGCTACGAACCAAGCCAGGGTCCTCGGCAACAAGTGATATTAACTGTTGAGCCATACCATCGGCTTTACCGTCTCTGAAACGTCAGTGACATACCGCGCTGGGCCATGGGCTTGGTCCATTAATCTGCTCTCAAAGGGAAAATAACTTTGATTTCCCTTAAAGATTTGTAGTAATATATAACCAATATATCACAAAGTACAAAAATGAATCATGGTCCATGTATGTTAAAATTCTATAGTTTATCAATTTCGTAATACTTGTTCAATGTTGTGACATATTTACAAGTTACCTTAAAAATAGTTCATAACTGTTTTTTCCTTTCCAAAGAGTTCGGGGGTAGGGGGGAAGGCACGTCTTTCAATCATCAATATCTTAGAATGGATCAGATAGAAAAACTGCTTGGTATTTTCAGGAAATCCCTTGTGTTCTGGTAAATCGAACTTTGTGAACGTTGCCATTGTGTGGCTATGCCATTACTTAGGCCAACACAGTTCAAAAATTATGTCAAGTTCAATTCATGGGGCATTCATAACCTAGGTAGGTCCTAAAAGTATGCAGGACATCAAGGATACTTCAGCCACAAATGTATTCTTTGCTTTTACAGTAACCCAGACTCCACTGAAATGGGGCTTTTTTTCAATATCAAATAGTTGGTTAAATGTTTTTAATGTGGTCATAAGTGTTTGGACAGAGACAAGGGACTGAGGTGCATATTTTATATATCAAAGCAGAATTGGCCTCCAGGTTCTCCCAGGATACCCCTCCCCTAACCCTGAACTTTCCAGCCCAGAGCCTGGGTTGCCCTTCCCCCAGGTGCTCTGGCACCCCCAGGTTCTCTCTCTCCCCCTCTCCCTCATCTTCTCTTGTCTCTTGGGATGCCCTTTCTGTTTTTCTCTTCCCCTCCCCCCTTTGTCCCCATGGAGCAGCATCTCAAAAAACCTGCCTCTAAGATATTCTAATCTGGCTTGGATTGGCTTGTTTCACGGTGGGGGAGCACTAACCCATCAATCAGGACACTTGGTTCTTTCAGATTTATTTTTACCTTCTTGTATATAAATGTTTGTCTGTATATAGTCTGTCTGCCACATGCATGCCTGATGCCTGTGGAGGTCAGAAGAGGGTGTTGGATCCCCAGGAACTGGAGTTATCGATTACAGTGAGCCACTATGTGGGTGCTGGGAACTAAACCTGGGTCCCTGCAAGAGCGGCAAGCAGTCTTAGCTGATGACTCATCTCTCCAGCCCCTCCTTCCTGTAGACAAGGAGGGAGTCTTCAACTCCTCATCCTTCTTCCACCTCTGGAGTTCTGACATTAGAGGCACAAACCACCACACCTACACAGTGCTGAAGATCCAGCCCAGGACTTTCTGCACGGCAGGACAGCACTCTGCCAACCGAGCTACATCTTCAGCCCCAGGACAGTTTATATTTGCCCTAAGAAATGAGTCTTCCGCATGACAAATTCTTAAAGCGAGACTCACTAAGAACCTTTTCCAAAGTTTTACAATGTAGCCTCAAGCTGAGGAATTCTGACACAACAGGTGGTTTCTCTTCAGGCATTTTATCTTCCAGACTCTTTACAAATACCCATAAAGACAGGTGTTGAGACACAGGCAAAGTGGAAAAAAGATCGCTCATTTGCAACATCAAGCTGAAGGCAAGACAAGAGAAGAGGATTGAGCACTGATGGGGCCAAGGATAATCAGACTAGGAAGTCTAGGCAAGCCAGTCCGGGACTTCATCGGGACCCTCTGTAGGCAAAAGGAGATCAGAAACACAGAGCATGACCTCAGAGAAGGGAGAAAGGAGATAAGTACACACGGGCATTGTGCCCAGGAGACCAAGCACTGACCTTTACCGGCTGCCTAGGATAAATTCTAATCAGAGATCAACGCCCCAACAATACACGGAGGTGACGTAGACACCACTTTCTTCAGGGAAGAAGGGGCTAATGGCCACACTCATGCTTTGTCCATTTTGAAAACACTCCTTACCTCCTCTCGGGTATGTTTCTGTGACGACAGCCTGTCTACTTCTCAAATCAGGGGCTTTGAACCATCTGGATTGCTAGAGAAAGCAGCCTAATTACCAACTGATATAAGTACACGTGCGCACGCACACACACATGCATGCACGCACACACACACATACACACACATACACACACAAACACACACATACACGCATACATACACATACACACATACATACACATACACACATACATACAAACATACACACACGCAAACATACACACACATACACACACACAGGATGTGCTGGGAGTACTCTAATTTCTTGGAGAGCTCCGTACTTCTATCTATTTATCTATCTATCTATCTATCATCTATCTATCATCTATCTATCATCTATCTCTATCTATCATTCATCTATCACATATCTGTCTGTCATTTGTGTATCATCTATCTGTATGTCTATCATCTGTTCCATCTGTCTGTTGGTCAGTCTATCTATCCGTCTATCATCTATGTATCATCTGTCTTCTGTTGGTCAGTCAGTCTGTCAGTCAATCTATCATGTGTCTGTCTGTCTACCATTTCTTTCTCTACTCAGGACCCATGTATACAAGGCAAATGTTTCATCACTGAGGTACATCCTACTCTTTAATTTTATGTTTAAATGACGTGAAAAACTTAAAAACTATATATTAACGGAGTGTCATGTGGTGCTTTGCTATACGAATGCATCATGTAATGCTTATAGCAATTTAATCATCTCAGGGCTGGTGAGATGGCTTAGCAGTTAAGAGTGTTTGCTTCCTGATCATGAGGACCAGAGTTCAGATACCAGCACCCTTGTGACGAGCTGGGCATCTGACACATGCCTTTAACAGTGGCTCCTATGACTCCAGAAGAATTGCTGGCACTTGCTAGCTTAGCTGAGACCCTCACGTGATATTCAGTCCCGCAGTACTTGAAAACAAATGGGCTCCAGGAACTCAGTTTCAGAAAGTATGAAGTCATTCTATTGCGAGATTAGTGACATGGCTGGAGTAAGCCTGCATAGCTGGGAAGTGAATTCTAAATACTACACTTACATCCGCAGACGAAAGCAGCAGCCTGGTCGGCAAAGCCTCTTCTCACATCACAGTGGTGAATTCAGAGACCGAGTGATAGAGGTGGACCCCAAATGAGTAACTTACACCACCTCCTCCAAGACTGAGGGAACGTGCTGGGAGAGAGGGCAGGAAGTATTCAAGGACCAGAGGGTGGGCTGAAGAGTTTGGAATACTGCGGTCTAGATTTCAAACAACTACTGAAACCATTAACTCACATCAGCTGTAGTTGTCTGCCCTGCACCAACACAGGACAGTTGGGGCGACGGGGTGTGTGTGTGTGTGTGTGTGTGTGTGTGTGTGTGTGTGTGTGTGTGTGTCTGCACAGAACCCTTTACAGCCGAAGTATTAGCAATCAATAGATTCTAGGAGTGGAAAAATCAATCTTTAGTTGTGTGTTCTCTGACGAGCCCACCAGGCTGCAACAGATGGCTCTAAATCCTCCAATTAAACAAATGGGCCTGGTTAATCTTCAGGGAGGAGTGTCAGGGCAGGGGGAGGGCCAACATGTGGTCAGAATGTGAAGTTGATATATATATATATATAGTGGGTTTTACAAATTAAATTGACGTTAACATTAAAAAAAAGAAAGCTTGTTTTAGGACAGAATTTCATGTTCCTCAGGCTGGGCCTTGAAACCCGAGCCAGCATTCCCGGCTTATGTGGTTCTGAGGGACCAATCCAGGGGTTCTTGCAAGCTACACAAACACTCCACCACCTGGGCTCCATCCCTAACCCTCGGTTAAAGATGGATGCTTAGGGTTGGAGAGATGGCTCAGTGGTTAGGAGCCCGCACTGCTCTCACAGAGAACCAGAGTTCAGTTCCCAGTACCCATGTCAGGTGACTCACAACCGCTTGTAACCCCAGTACCCGAGGATCCAACCCCTTCCTCCGGCTTACCGTATGCACTGCACTTGTACAAACTCACACTCAAACAAACATATATGCAAATGACTTTTTAGATGCTAATGTTTTATTTCACCCACAGTTTGGATAACAGATTGTTGGAAAGCCTGCATATCATATAATTCATTATGTATCACACGGAAGGAATGGGTTAATTTATCCCTTTATCTTCTCAAAAGAGGGATGCTAGGGACTGAACGTACAGCTTAATGGTACTCAGCTACTGAAGTTCCTCGGTTCGATCCCAGCAACTGCAACAGAGAACAAATAGGGAGCCTGATTGGAGCACGGTAGGAAACCTGCGTGAGATGACTTTGGGTGGGAATCGGTATGCTCACCTAGTTGACTGTCAATTTGCTGTCTACAAAGGTATAGAAGTGAATTAGAGGGGTTGGGGATTTAGCTCAGTGGTAGAGCGCTTGCCTACCAAGCACAAGGCCCTGGGTTCAGTCCCCAGCTCCGGGAAAAAAAAAAGAAAAGAAAAAAAAAAGTGAATTAGAAGCCATCCCATAAGGTCGAAGATGTATGTTCGTATTCTACAGGCCTGTCCTCCTGCAGGGCAACCTCCATTTTCATGACTTTAGCTGTGCTAGCTTGCAAATGATCGCCACAGCTGGACTTAATCACTGTGAGCGCTTATAAGCAGGGCCAGCGTGATTCTGCCCCAATTGCAGGGTGGCCAGGGCTTTAGGGAAGGGCTAGAGGATTTAGTACCTAGGGAGGAATACAGGGAACTCTCTCTGCACCTACTGAAGGAAGCCACCGTCCATGCTGCTGCTGAGGCTGACCTCCTACTATAGCTACTTAGATAAGCCCCCTACAATCTCTCACCCAGAGAGCTTCCCACTGGCTCCCAAAAGGGGAAATGTTTGGTTTTGACCGGCTGTGGTGCATATTTTACATACCAAAGCAGACCTGGCCCCCAGGTTTTCCCAGCATCCCTCAATCACTACCTAGCACACCCTGCCCCCAACTCTAAACTTTCCAGCCCAGGGGCTAGGCTGCCCTTCTCCCAGAGGTCCATCCCTGTATCATCAGACATTTCACTCTCCTTCTCTCTTTTCTTATGGGCCCCTTTCTCTCTCTCTTCCTCTCCTACCCCTTCCCTTTCCCTATGGCGACTTCCCTGGCCTTGGTCCTTGGGGCCAGTGAATGCTGAAGAGCAGCTTCCTAATAAACCTGCCTTTAATCTAATATCTGGTTTATTTCGGCTCATGTCACCAGTAACCTATCTGAACTTCTGCGGAATCAAACAGTGTTTTGTTGTGAGGATCTTATAGGTGGGGGGATAGTCAGTGCTTGGTGACTGCCCTCCTACCGCACCCCTACTCTGGGAGAAAACTCTTGAAACAATATTCTTCCCTCCTCAGTTGTTAGCCAAAAAGGGAAAAAGAAAAGAAAGAAAGGAACGAAGAAAAAAGAGAAAACGCTCAAACACATAAAAACACATAAGGGACGGACGATTCTTTTAGTAAGGAGGAAACCAAGGCATACCCCTGAGGGTTGGGAAGAGAAATTGACGAGTTTGGCAGCCGTCTTTGGAAATGAGCAGTGGTAGATCTAGCTAATGTGAGAAGAATGTTGGAAGGAACTTAGAAAAGCAACATAGTTTTCAAATTGCTTAGGAGTGAAGAGGTCTTGTGACAGCTCTGCCTTGACTAAAAAACACAGGAAGAGGAGATAAAGAAAGTACCGGTTCTCAACCTTACTAAGGCTGCTACACTTTGATACAGTTCCTTCTGCCGTGGGAGTCCCAGGGGGACTCCCATACTGTTTCTCCTGCCTTGGGGACTCCCCACCATCAAGTTTTTTTTCATTGCTACCTCAGAACTTTAGTTCTGCTGCTGTTATGAATCCTAACGTAAACATCTGTGTTTTCCGATGGTCTTAGGTCACCCCTGTGGAAGAGTCCTTAGATCTCAAAGGGGTCTTGACCCACAGGCTGAGAACCACTGAAATAAACTCAGTCTCTCTAGGCAGCGACACTGGCTGCTGTTTAATGGTAAAAGTCTCAACCATGTGTCAGCTAGCAGCCTGAGGCAGGCCTGTGCAGGGATTCTCCATTTTGTCCTGAAAAGTCATCTGGTCAAAACTTCCAAGCTGCTTCATCCAGAACTAAGTGTTAAGTGTGAACTCTGACCAAAGTCCTTTAAAAGTGGAGAGAGTTATGCTGGGGTTCATTCACTCTTTCTTCCAGCTATTTGGAATCCCCCCCTTTCTTTCTGTAAGAAATGAGACCCAGGACTGGGGCTGTTGATCAGTCTTGCATGCTGTGAAGCCCCGGGAGGGGGTTGGGGGTGGGGAGAGAGTGTTAGAGTTGGAAGGGAAGGAAGCAGGAGACACAGAGTCAAGATGGGGAGGGGAGAGCCTCACACTTGACCAGGCCTCTCAATTGCCTGCCTTCCGAGTAGCTGGGACCACACCACGTGCCACTACACCCAGCTGGGACCTTACCTACTAAGACAGGAAATGTCTACCATATTCTAAGGGTGCTTTTGCCTGCCTTTCGAGTAGCTGGGACTACACCACGTGCCACTACACCCAGCTGGGACCTTACCTACTAAGACAGGAAATGTCTACCATATTCTAAGGGTGCTCTCGGTGGTTTTCTGCTTCGATAATAGAACACGTACTTACGCAAACGACTAAATTCCTCAAGACGTTTGACACACACACACCCCGCACTCCCCCACCCCTCTGTGGCACCCTGGCTTCCTCTCCTCACAGGAGGGAGGGTTGATGTCTTGAAGGACTGGCCTGCCAGGTATTTCAGGCTAACCCTTCTTAAAAAACCGAGTTTCTCTGTGGAGCTTTTTGTACAGCTCTGATAAGCAAGGGTTAGGCGTTTACTTTCCTCAGAGCAGTCTGAGCACAGAGCTCTAAGGCAGAAGCACGCCGCCGCCCCCGATGGAGCCTACAGGCCAGCTCCTTGATGGCGATGGATGGCGTAACACCACACTAGGTGCCCGTAACTTGGAATTAGGGGAGCCAGAATCTGCAGGAGCAGGCAGGCTGAGGGGAGGGGGATGGAGGAGAGAGTGGGGAAGGCACTCAGAAGGGGCCAGGCTCAGAACAAAGCATTCTTGGAATGAAAGCAGGCTGCTCTTCCAGGGCTATAATTTGAGATAAATTGGGAAAGTTGCCAGCTTTAAAAAAAAAAAGTCTCCACAGATGTCTGGAAAAGTGTGAGCGTTTCCTTCTTTGGGGAGGTGTGATGGCTGAAAGCCTGGGCTTTGGGATCAGGAAGGCCTGCCTGTCCGTGGCCTCCCTGCAGTTTATTGTGTCTTTGGAAGACCCATCACTTCACTGGCTCCAGTTGTATTGTCTACGGAATTAATCACGCCCTTCAGTTTCTGTTTTTGTTTTAAAGGTTTACATCAGAGGCTGAGGTGATAGCTCAACAACTCCTTCCAAAAGTCCCAGGTTCAAGCCCCAGCACCCACCAGGTGGCTCAGAGCCATCTGGAACTCCTGTTCCAGTAGATCCAGTGCCCTCTTTGGGCCTCCTTGGGAAATGTACCCTCACGATGTACATAGATGTAGGCAGAACACCCACACACGTAAGGTAAAACTAAGTAAATCAGAAGAAGGGGGAAGGAGGAGGAAGAGGAGGAGGAGGAGGAGGAGGAGGAGGAGGAGGAGGAAGAAAAGAAGAGGAGGAAAGGAGGAGGAAGAGGAAGAAGGAGGAGGAAAAGAAGGAGGAGGGAAGGAGGAGAAGGAGGAGGAAAAAGGAAAAGAAGGGAGGAGGAGGAGGAGGAAAAGAAGAAAAAAGGAAGGAGGAAGGAGGAGGGGAGGAGGAGGGGGAGAGGGAGGAGGGGGGGGAGGGGGGGGAAGGGGGGGGGAGAGGGGAAGGGAGGAGAGGAGAGGAGAGGAGAGGAGAGGAGAGGAGAGGAGGAGAAGACAATGAGTCATGTCTATCGGGGACTAGGGAGTTAGCTCAATGCAGGAAGTGTTTGCTGCTTGGGCATGAGGTCCTGAGTTTGAACCTCAGCACTCACAGAAAGCCTGGAGCAGCAGCCCAAATGGGTAACCCCAGCATTGGGAAGTGGGAGTCTCAGGGCTCATTGGCCAGTCAGTCTGGCCAAAGCCATCAGCTCTGGGTTAAAAAATAAAGTGTCTCAACGAGAGGGATGGTTCAGCAGGTCAGAGTGCTTGCCTTTGAGCCTGACGATCTCAGTTCAAGCCCAGTAACTACGTAGTAGAAAGAAGCCTTGAAGGTGGGCGCCTGCGTGGGCGCGAGCGTGGGCGCGAGCGTGGGCGCGTGCGTGGGCGCGGTAGACTGGCTGATTCAGAACCAGCTGCTCTTCCAGATGAAGGTTAAGGTTCAGTTCCCAGCACTCATTTGGAGGCTCACAACTCTCACAACTTCAGTTCCACCCTGTCCTGCTTTTCTTGTCCTCAGCAGTAAGTCCTTCTGAACCCTTCACAGGGTCCTTCTTACCCACCAGTATATGCTGGGATTCCTCAAGACCACCTGAGGGGCTTTCCTCCCTCCATGAGTTCTCCTTTAAGCGCTCATCCAAAAGTGCCTCCACTTTTCTTCTTGTCAAGCCCCTCTGGCACCCGCGGTCTCAATAAAGCCACCACCAAATGTGTCCTGATTCTACCCCCCTCCCAGTGATCTCATTTAATCTGTCATCAGGATTGTCCCTTGTACCACTTAGGTATGGACAGCCAGAGTCCATTCCTTTCTCTATCTCTGCTGTCAACACCAGATTCCATGCAGACCACTGCGATGCCCTCCTACATTAAACCTGCTCTCCCAGCAGCCGGAAAGCGTCAATCCGACCATGTTGATTGATATATTTTTTAAAATCCTTCAAAGAGTTCTGGGAGTGTGTTGAGGGTGGACGGCTTGTCCAGCCTGAGTGAAGCCCTCCAAGTGATTTCCAATCCCACATTAAAAATGGAGAGAACAAGCAAACCCTTCAAAGACTCCATCATTGCCCTTCAGATAAGTTCCAAGCTCGTTACCAGCTGAGCCCCTCATTCTCCCAGCTCCAGCCATTCTGATGCTCTGTACCTGTACCTTGGGGCACATTGTATGGCTGGTGCTTGCATTTCAAGTTGCCTGTATGTCGGTTGTTTCTTATGTGGAGAATCCTCACATCTTAACCTACTTCTGGTCTAGACTCTCCCTTAAAGGCCGCTGCCTCTGAGAAACCTTCAACACTCCTCAGTTACAATGTTACAGACAGTTATCAGGCACATGCAGCCATCTGGAAACAAGGAGCTATCTTAGGGGCAGAGGACAAAGGCTTCCACTCACGTAGCTCAGAGCCTAATAGGAGAGACAGAAACGGTCAAATGAGCAACATACACAAATGCACCTTAAGGTTGGTGGACTGGTAGGTAAAGGCACCAGCTGCCAAGTCTGATGGCCTAAGGCCTGGTCCTGGGATTCTACGGAAGGAGCAAAAGACTCTTGCAAGTGGTTCTCTGATATCTGCCTGTGCACACACACATAAAGAAGCACATTTGTTTAATCCTAACTTTTGAACTTTACCACGAGATGGAAGTGTGTGACGCCTTGAAGAACTTGAATGGCACAGGAGATGACGATTAGCCCAGACCTACAGACTGACCCAGAACTAACACTAAGAGTTGCAAGCAGAGGCAGGACGGTCTCTATGAGTTTGAGGCCAGCCTGGTTCACAAAATGAGTTCTAGGATGGCCAGGGCTACACGGAGAAATCCCATCCCCAAAACCAAAACCAAACCTAACCAAAACAAGGGTAAAAAGGGGTGGAGACGGGTGAAAGCAAAAAGAACCTACAAAGTAGCCAATGTCCAGCTACCAAGGTCTTATTTTCCTCTCTTCTCTCTTCTCACTTCTTTGTTAGGTGGGCCAACTGGAGCTCACACATTCACTCCTGGGCAGGTTGAATTTGAGATAATGTTAAGATCTGATGTGGAAATGCCAAGTGAGCAATCGGGTATACAGGTCTCTGGCTCTAGGGATCAAGACAGAAACTGGGGAGCTGTCAGCCCATAGATCGTATCCACGGGCATGTCTGATTGCACTCCGGAGGGGCAGTAGGGAGAGGAAGGGAGCCAGGTCTGACCTTCAACAAGCTACATTATTCATCAGGAGGGCGGGTCCGTGAATGAAGGCCAATCTGCTGATGGAGAAGTAGTTCCGGAGATCAAAGGGGAGGGGCTTAGAAGAGGAGCAGCAGAGGAAAGGCTGAACTGAAGAGGTAGGGAAATAAAGTGTGTTTTAAGGAGGACTGGGAGCAGCAGAGCCCGAGTCAAGACGGGGCTAATGCTTTAAAACTAACTAAAGAGAACGCATTCAAATAAGATCTCAAAGCTTTTAACTAATCAATAA
Organism: Rattus rattus; assembly: GCF_011064425.1. NCBI lineage: Eukaryota > Metazoa > Chordata > Mammalia > Rodentia > Muridae > Rattus > Rattus rattus. The sequence continues at coordinate 16,431,222 of NC_046164.1, forward strand.
TGTGTCATTGTTTATTTATCATAATAATGCCTCTTTTCCCCTCCAGAAAAGACTATGTAAGATGTTCCTTCTTGGTCACATTAACCACCCCCACCCCCCGACCATATCAGCACAGTTCCTTAGACAAAGTAGAGACTCAATTTCATTTGTTCAGACGGGTCTTCTGTACTCTAGGTTGGCTTCCAACTCACTAGGCTGTGGAGGACAGTCTTGAACTCGTGATCCTACGGCCACCAGCTCCTGAGAGCTGGGGTTGTAGGCACAGGTGGCCATGCCTGCTTTCCACAGTGGGAGCTGGGGTTGTAGGCATAGGTGGCTATGCCTGCTTTCCACAGTGCTGGAGACCATAGCCAGGCCGTGAGCGCGATACTGACCCACATCCAGCGGAGACTCATTTTTCGAGATTCCTTCTCTGACTGAACTGTAAAGAGACCAGAGAAGAAGCCTGGCGGCATTTTTTAGGTTAGTACTAATTATAGACTCGCAGATAAGAAAGTGGCGGCGAGGGGAGACGGGGTGTTTCCTGGAGCAGCCTCCTCCATTGTTCAAGCTAGAACTCTTGTTTGGTGTTATAGTTTAAAACCTGATTTCGTGGACTTCTTACCAAACAATTCAAAACACTCTCCAGCCCCCTAAAACGGCTCTGGCTTAAAAAAAAAAAAAATCGTCATCCCAACTCTGTTAAAATACATGTTAAAGCAAGAGCGTGAGGGTACGGGAGAGCATGCTAGCGGCAGCATGAGGAAGGGCTCCCTTTTTACCTCATTTCTAAGTAATTATTCTATTCGTTTTAAAGTTTATAGATTTGAGGGATATTAATCTTTTGCTGATTATATATCATAAATATTTCCTCACAGCATGTCTTTTTAACTATATTTAAAAAACAACTTCACAGAAGTGTAATTTACATAGCACGATACTTAAGTATAAATTTAATGTGTAGTAAATTTAGACATCTTCTGTATTTTTTGGGGGGGGTTGCTTTGAGACAGTTCTTGTGTCTCCTAGGCTGCTCTAACTCCCTTTGTAGCCAAGGATAGCCCTGAGTTCCTGATCTTCCTGCCTCTTCCCCGAAAGAACTGAGATCACAGAGGTACCACTGGACCCGGAAATCATTCAGCTGTGCAAACTTTGGTGCAATCAAGTTTCAGCACACTTTTCTCATCCTCTTGTCTGCACCAATCTCTTCTACTCTGAACCCAAGGAATGTGTGCTCCATCTTCTGTCTGCGTGCTTTGTCCTTTCTAAACTCCAGGTCAACAGCATCCTTCAAGCTGAGCCTTCCATGCACAGCTTTGCTCATGGAGCATGGGGCTTGCACCATCTGCCTACGGTGGCCCTTTGCTTCCCTGTATGGATGCAGACACAGCACTTCTCACAGCCAAGCCCTCAGGCAATGATTCGATCGTCCCAACTGTCATCTACTATGAGTGATGCCGTTGTGAGGGGGTCTTCCGGATGCATTTTAATTTCTCCTGGGTAAGTGTATAGGAATGGATTGACCGTTCTACACAGCAATTCTAATTGATTAGTTATCTGCATAATGCATGTTTGTGGTGCACACACGGTCATGAGGTAATGAAGGAACAAGGGGCAGTCTCCGGTGTCATTCCATAGCCATTAACCTCTTTTTGTTTTTGTGTCTGTTTTTGCTAGGGTCCCACACTGGCTTCGAACTCACTAATCAGACCAGTCTGGCTGGTCAGCAAGCCCCCAGGACCTACCTCTCTCCACCTCTCCGATGCCGGGATTACACATGTATCCTACTTGCAAGGTAAACCCTTTGCCAACTGAACCTGCCTCTGGTTTTCTTCTGGTTAAAAGTTGTTTGGGGGCTGGAGAGATGGCTCAGTGGTTAAGAGCACTAGCTGCTCTTCCAGAGGTCCTGAGTTCAATTCCCAGCAACCACATGGTGGCTCACAACCATCTGTAATGAGATTTGATGCCCCCTCTTCTGGTGCATCTGAAGACAGTGACAGTGTATCCTATACCTAAAATAAATAAATAATTCTTTTAAAAAAAAGTTGTTTGGGAGGCTGGAGAATGTGTTACTAGTCAAGAGCTCATTAAATCTTTTTTTTTTTTTAAAGTGGTCTGGAGAGATGGCTCAGTAGTCAAGAGAGCTGTTTGCTCTTCCAGAGGTCCTGAGTTCAATTCCTAGCAACCACATGGTGGCTCACAACCATCTGTAATGGGATCCGATGCCCTCTTCTGGTGTGTCTGAAGACAGGGACAGTGTACTCGTATAAAAAAATGAATAACTAAATCTTTAAGAGCTCCTGCTGTGCTCAGAAGACCTAAGTCTGATGCACAGCACCAATATCTGCTGCTGCATGACTGCCTGCATCTCAAGTCCAGAGGACACAACACCCTCTTCAGAATTCCCCTGGCACTGTTGTTTTACACACACACACACACACACACACACACACACACACACACTTTTTCTATTTTTGCCTAGCTGCATTTGTGAATTTCCAATACACAACCAAACCCATGAAAAAACAAAAGTAGACCGCCACTATTGCAAAAACACAAACAGAAGCTTATTGGCTATTTTGGTTGTTTTTTATTTTTGAGATTGTAATTTACTTACAACATCCCCCCCTACCCTTCCCTTCCTCCAAACCTTCACATATACCCCTCCCTGCTCTCCTTCAAATTCATGGCCTCTCCCTTCCCTGCTAAGACTAATGTATACATATACATCCCTAAATAAAACCCGTTACGTCCATTTACTGCAGCAGTTCTCGACCTGTGGGTAGTGACCACTTTTAGGGGTCACATATCAGGTATTTACATTACCATTCATAACAGTAGCAAAATTACAGTTATAAAGGAGCGATGGAATAATTTTACGGTGGGAGGAGGTCACCACCGCATGAGGAACAATATTAAAGGGCCACAACGTTAGGAAGGCTGTGGCCTGCTGATACAGGGTTACTTGTATGTACGGTTTCCGGTCTGAGGATTTGGCGCTGGACAGCCAGTTGGCCTGCTCTTTTCTGAGGAGAACCACCTCTCCAGCTTTACTCAGTTGCCTGGGGACCAGCTTTCATCGTAACAGAGGGGCCATGCGAGCTCCTAGAGGAGGGAGACAACCCTGAGTCCTACAGAGCAACAGCCAGCGTGGCGGAATAACCCTAGAGCTGCAGTAGCAGCACTCGAACCTTAGTGGTAACCAACCGCTCTCTAATTGGCTTGAAGATGAGCTCGACAGCAGGGATTCTATGTCTGGTACTGGAGACTCGGCGAAACACCGAGGGCCAGTAAAATGATGGCCATCTACATGAAAATCTACAACCTTTAATTTACTAACCCAGCATAGCATCTAACAACAATCTACAAACGTTTGCCTTATACCAACAGATATACCACCTGCTATTATTTTAAAAGGTGTTTAGAGTAATCTAGATTTTTTTAATCCTGAGACAGGGTCTCATTATGTAGCCCTGGCTGTCCTGGACCTTGCTTTGTAGACCAGGCTGGCCTCAAACTCAGGTGGCATATGCTGCCACCACTTGGTTGGTATTTTCAAAGCTAATATACACTTTAAAATTAGATTCTGGCTGGGCATAGTCTCACAGTGTCACAGGCCTTTAATTCTAGCACTTGGGAAGCAGAGGCAGGTGGATCTATGTGAGTTCAAGGACAGCCTGGTCTACAAGACAGTTAGGGCTACCTAGAGAGATCCTGTCCAAAAAAAAAAAAAAAAAAAAAAAAAGATTAAATTCAATTTCTAAAAGTAGAAGTGGGGCAAACAAATGCTTTTTAAGGTCTGAGTTGAATCTATTAGTCAGTTTGAGAAGACCTATCATTGCAGCAACATTTAGTCATCCAATTCATGAATATGGTTCATTCAGTTCAGAAGAGGGCATCTGATTTCTCTTCCCGGTGCCCCTTTATTACTTAAACCACAATTTTATATTTTTTCCTCTCTCAGCTTTCTCCTTTTCATTAAAACATTCTTCATAAGACTAAACCAGAGAACACAGTCTCTGCTGGGCTTTTTTTTGAGACTTCTTTTGTCAATACAATTAATACAAATTTCTACCTTAGCTTTGGGCAAACTCTTCAGACAAGGGAAAAAGCAGCCACAGTCTTCACCGAAATATCACAAAACAATCTCTAGGCCACATACTCAACATCTTCTCTTCTGAAACCACTTGAGCTAGGTCCCCACAGTTCAAAACTGCTGTCTGCCGTGCTTCTACTAGGATGACCCATTGAGCCCCACTTACAGCATTGACACAGCCAGAGCATGTCAAATACAGAGGCCAATGCTAGCAGCAAACCACTGGACTGAGAATGGGATCCCTGTTGGAGGAATTACAGAAAGGATTGAAGGAACTGAAGGGGTTTGCAACCCCATAAGAATAATACCAACCAACCAGAGCTCCCAGGGACTAAACCACTACCCAAAGACTACACATGGACAGACCCATGGCTCCAGCTGCATATGTAGCACAGGGTGGACTTGTTGGGCACCAATGGGAAGAGAAGCCCTTGGTCCTGCCAAGGTTGGACCCCCAGTGCAGGGGAATGTCAGGGGGTGGGAAGAAGGGGTGGATGGGGATGGAACACCCTTATGGGGGAGGGGGAGGGGATAGGGGCTTATGGACAGGAAACCGGGAAACAGAATAACATTTGAAATGTAAATAAAGAAATATATCCAATAAAAAAAAACTTAACCCCTCCTCAAAAAAACCACCCCAAACCAACAACAATAACAACAACAAAAGAAACAAAGTCCCCAAACAAACACATTCCTTCAAACAAAAGCATGGTCAGGCCTATCACAGCAATACCAATCCTAGGTCCCAACTTCTGTCTTAGTTAGGGTTTTACTGTTGTGAACAGACACCATGACCAAGGCAACTCTTATAAAGGGCAGCATTTAATTGGAGCTGGCTCAGAGGTTCAGTCCATTATCATCAAGGCAGGAAGCATGGCAGTGTCCAGACAGGCATGGTGCTAGAGGAGCCCAGAGTTCTTCATATTTATCGGAAGGAAGCCAGGAGCAGACTATCCTCCAAGCCCACCCCCACAGTGATGTACCTCCTCCAACAAGGCCATGCCTCCTAATAGTGCCACTTCCCTGGGTCAAGCATATTCAAACTACCACACTGTCTGTCTGTCTGTCTGTCTATCTATCTATCATCTATCTACCTGCCTATCTATCTATCTATTTCTCTTCTCTCTCTTTTTTTCCAAAAGTCTTTTACCACCATATGACATATTCTTCAATAGTGGTGCCTTTCTCTGTAGCTACTAGCTTCCCGTAAATTAAAGAGTTATATAGTAAGATAACAATAATAATTCTGGAATACTTGTTTATAACTAAAAATTAAAGAACAGGTGAAGATATTGCTGAGTTTTAGAAGGTTTTGCCTTAAGGCTTTTCTTGCTGCATTTTAATAATAATTATCTTGACATGGTTATTTTCACCCAAACCAAAAAAAAAGTTCCCGTTAAAGGATGTCGGTTAAATGTCTACCACCATGTCCCTCCACTATAACTATAATAAGGAAAATTTATTTTGTTTTGTTCTGTTTTGTGTTTTGAGACAAGGTTTTTCTCTCTAGAACTGGCTATCCTGGAATTTGCTCAGTGGACCAGGCTGGCCTCAAACTCACAGAGATCTGCCTGCCTCTGCCTCCTGAGTGCTGGGCCCAGCTAGGAAGATTTGCTTTTTCTTTTTATGACGCTGCGTGTCAGCTCATATTCCATGTTAGTGCGATGGGATTTGTAATTATTACGAAAACATGTTTTGGGTGAGTCTGTGAAGACGGTTCCAGAAAGCTTTCGCAGAGCAAGGAAGACTGCCCTGAACGAGGGCAGCACCATCCCCTGGGCTGGGGGCCCGGAGGAGATAGAGAGAAAGCCAGCTGAAGGCCAGCGCCCATCTTTCTGTTTCCTGGAAGCATCTTCAATGCCTCACACATCATGACCGCCCTGTCATGGCTGTGCCCTCAAACTGAGAGACACAAGGAAGCTCCTGAGGATGCCCTGTCAGGCCCTGTGTGCACAAATAACCCGTGCTGTGTAAAGTACGCCAAATCCTTCTTCACATGGAGCCAATGACTTTTCCTTTTACGATGTTTCTATTTTAGGGGAACCACATTTTTTCACTAAGACAGATAAATTTTTATTAGAAAAAGAGGAGGAGGAAGAGGAGGAAGAGGAGGAAGGAGAGGAGGAGGAGGAGGTAGAAAGAAGCAAGCAAGCAATAGCCTGCAGAAAATAAAACGCAGCACTCCATAGCTCCCATTCAAGACCTACTAAGGGAGAATGAGATGCAGCAGGCATAACACTTTCCGTGTCGCACAGTCAGCGCTTTACATGATCAATGTCACACAGTCAGTGCTCTACATTATCAATGTCACACAGTCAGTGCTTTACATTATCAATGTCACACAGTCAGCGCTCTACATTATCAATGTCACACAGTCAGCGCTCTACATTATCAATGTCACACAGTCAGCGCGCTCTACATTATCAATGTCACACAGTCAGTGCTCTACATTATCAATGTCACACAGTCAGCGCTCTACATTATCAATGTCACACAGTCAGTGCTTTACATATCAATGTCACACATGTACATTATTAATGTCACATAGTCAGTGCTTTACATTATCGATGTCACACAATCAGCGCTCTACATGATCAATGTCACACAGTCAGTGCTTTACATTATCAATGTCACACAGTCAGCGCTCTACATCACCAGTTTCAATTACTTAAAGAGAGCAGTGGAAAAGGAAGAGATAGAAATCTAGCCCAGCGATGTTCATAAATCTATAGCATTTTCTCAACAGAAAAGGATACATTTTTAGAAGCTACGATACTGTTACTGACGGCACATCTGCAGCATTGCTAATGAACCACATTAGGATGTGAAAATTTCCGCATAATCGGGAAAAAAACCAAGGAGAAATATTCCATATATTTAATAATTTTCACAGAAGGGTTTTATTAATAACAGAATGGTAATTAATAGTTTTAGCCGGAAAGGAGATTTTACAAAAAGAAAGGAGATGGGTGGGTAGATGACTGGGTGGGTAGAAATAGGTGTGGATACAGATACAGTTCTGGTGGACCTTTAGCTGTTGTGTGCTACGTATTGCTGACTAAAGGGATCATGCATCAGTCACATAAAATGTCTCCGAATTTGTCAACAAATTGCAGTGGGAAGCACTGAGGGAGAAAGTGAGGCCAGAAGTGACTGGCGACATAATATCAACCAATTGCAATGGGATCTGTGTTTTGTAAGGTCCAAAACTCCTAGGGGATGCCTGGAAACCTCTTGTGAGCAGAGCCCTTGGAAACTGTGAACAGAACCGTCTTTCCTGCCTCCTTGCATCTGTTGGGTATTTTGTTGTAGAGGTGTAAAAATAATACACATACATACATAATACATGTCTTTTCCTATGAATATGATAAACCTCCCCTCTTCACTTAAAGGAAGTACGTCGCAGCTCTTCCCTTCATCCAATCTCAAGCATCACTGCCTTGCGCATTGGGGCCGTTGTTCAGTAAAATTGGGGTGACTTGGAACACCAGAGCAGTGGACCAAATAACCATGAAAACTGTCATGCAGCTTACATGCCGAGTGCAGGCAACACGGGTGAACTGGGTGTACTGGGGAAGCAGAACACAGTGAGATTCCATTATGCTGCCCAGACTTACTTCTCTTTTCCCGGAGCTGCCCGTCCATATAGTACAGGACTGCTATAATCGGTCTTTGTTTCTTCACTTGGCTGAGAGCAGGCTGGAGGTCCTTGGAAATTAAAGGGCACTCATTCATATGAGTATGCACGCACGTGTGGACGAAGAAATGTGGAGCACTTAATGTATGCAAGCCCGTGGGAGCTGGACCTACCCAGGGTGGAATTTCAGCCTAGCAGGGAAATTGACGTCACGTTTGCAATTATGTCACATCACTGCTGTGGGGAAGTGCCTGAAGAGCTCCACAGGTCAAACAAAATGACACACTCAAGTGGGTCAAAGATGAGTCCCCAAGGTAAAGTCGTGTAAGAAGGAGGTTGGACGTTCCTGTCCTCTCCTGGCCTTGTATGGGGTTCGCCATCACCCTGGCTTTCCTCAGTCTGCACTTCTTACTAATTATGGATTTTAGACATGTGTAACCTGGCTTAGACCGAGCTTCCTTTTCTGGAACATAGGGATGATGAGCCCCTCTCCTCTGGTTTACTGAGGGGATAAAGTTAAAGAATTAAACAAGATGCCTAGCTGGCGGTCACTGTCTTTAAAACAAACCAACGAGGATGCCAGCCGTAACCCATGGGTCTTAACTGTGTCATGTGACACTTGGGAAGACTTGTCACTCCTTTCTGTTGACTTTAAATATGTGCTGACTACTTACTGTGTGGACTACCAGGAATGTCCCTTGTCCTACTCAGCTTCTTGTCTCTGGGGAGACAATATTCCCTTTGGTTTGGTTTCAGTCAGTGGTTTATCTGGACCTTCATTCAGATTTGTGATAAAGTAAAACATCATGGTAGGGAGGACGAAATAGAGCCAGTCTGCTCAGTTTGTGATGGTCGGAAGGCACGGAAGAGTGAGTCAAAGGCACATCCCCGGTGACTTACTGTCTCCGAGTAGACCCCACCTCTCAATGTCCCCTAATCCATTAGCCCATTTACTGATGGATCAATCCATTACAGAGGAGGGAACCTTTGTAATCCAATCACCCTTCCAAAGACCGCCATCGTAGCTTACTCAGGATCACGCCTTCAACACATGAACTAGGGGTGGGACACATTTTAGACTCATACTGGAACACCCTAAAAGATCAATAGATACAAAGATAAGGGTCACACAGGGCCATGTCTTTCTTCCTACGGCATCTGTCCTTCAGTAACTTCTCAGGCACTCAGGTGTCGGCCCTCCTCACCAGAAGATATGAACACCTGTAGAGATCATTTACAAGAATCGAGAAAGGAGGACTTCACAGGGCTTATCGACTGTGGGTGAAGAAAGAGCAGAATGGTTTTTGTAATCCGGAAATTATATGTGAATGCTGGCATTATTGCTTTTAAGTACTGTCTTAATGTAGAAGTACCTCAAAAAGATACCTTGTTAAAAAAGTGATTACTATAACTGCTTGAGTATTCTGTAGATTATGAACGCCTGGGCAGCAAATCTTCAGGTAAATAGGAGGTCAATTATCGCAGTGTTCCCTCAAACCTGCCCTGACACCCTATCCACCAAATGACACTTGAGTCCTCCCTGAGTCCAGGTGGCTGGAGCACCCACAACCAGCCCCAGGGATGGCATCTCTCAGGCCCAGTCCTTTGCCATAATAAACCCGCAACAGCCACCCAATTGCCGGTCTTGATCCATTTTGATTCTATTTACATGATCTGCAAGAGCTTCCTGGAAACTCTGATCAGAGGCTGGGCACAGTGGTGCACAGCCTTGATCTCAAAACTCAGGAGATGACGGCAGGAAGAGCCCAAGTTCACAACAGCTTGAGCTACTCGTGAGTTCAAGGCCGTTGTGAGACAGAGAGAGGATGAGAGCCGTGTCAGTAAATCAGGACAGCACACGCCTGTAATCTCAGCCCTAAGGAGAGGGAGACACGGGGACACAGGAGGATCCCTAGACTCTGAGGATCTACACGGTGGGAGAGTGATTTCGGAAGGTGTCTGACATCAACCTTTGGCCTCCACACGTACACACACAACCCCACAGCCATTCCCTCAGCATACATCAAATAAGATGTCACCGTAGTCTATTGCTTCCAAGGCAGAGAGGCCCCAACACCCAACGCACACAGATCCTGGAACCTCTGAATGAAATCTATTAGCTGGGCTATCACAGAGGACACACTTTAAGCACAGGTCTTTAAATAGAGAGGGGATTAAGAGTGCTTGCTGCTCTTCCAGAGAACCAGAGTTCGGTTCCCAGAACCCATAACCAGGTGGCTCAAAACTGCCTGTAACTCCAGGCCCAAGGACTGTGACGCCCTCTGCTGGTCTCTGCAGATATCCTTCTAGGTGTAGCATTTACTCACACAGAAACCTAAGTGAAAATAAATCCTTTTTAAAAATAAAACGAGCTTGGGTTAGTGAGATGGCTCAGCGAGTAAAGGCTTAGTAAAGAAGTCTGGGAACAAGAGTTTGATTCCTGAGTCCCACAGAGGGGAAGGAGTGATGTCAGTCCACAAGTTTCCCTCTGACCTCCATATGTGGGCGTGGCACCGCAGCCCCATCATATACACACAAGGATACTTAAAAAAAAAAGAGCAGAAAAGAGAAAAATTCCTCCAGCAACACAGAAACGGAAGGAAATGCACCAGGGCGGTCAGTGGGAAGGAGATGGGGTTCACGTTCCCTCACTGGGGCCCAGCAGCAGACCTGAGCTTGTCATTCATACCCACGACAAAAGCCACTAGCTCCAGGCAGATTTTCTTTTGTTCAATTAATAAATAGTTATTTATCGAGCTCCTACTGTCGGATGTAGTTTTGGGTGTATACTTCTATATGGCAATATGTGTGTGAGTGTGAATGTGTATGAGTGTATGTGTGAATATGTATGTGAGTGTGTATGTGTATGTGTGAGTGTATATGTGTGAGTGTGTGTGTATGTTTGTGTGTGCATGTAAGTGTGTATGTGTGTATGTGTATGAGTGTATATGTGTGAGTGTGTATGTTTGTATATGCATGTGAGTGTGTATGTGTGTGAGTGTGTATGTGCGTGAGTGTGTATGTGTGTGAGTATGAATGAGTGTGCATATGTAGTGTGAGTATGTATGAGTGTGTTTGTGTATGAGTGTGCATGTCTGTGTGTATATGTGTGAGTATGTGTGTGAGTATGAATGAATGTATGTCAGTGTGTATCTGTATGAGTGTGTATGTGTGAGGGGGTGTGTGTGTATGTGTGTGAGTGTATATGTGTGTATATATGATGTATGTGCAGGTGGACTCGTCAGTGTGGAGGACGGGAGAGGCTGTCAGGAGTCCTGTGCTGTTGCACTCCTCCCCATTCCCTTGAGAGAGGGTTTCTCATGAAATCTAGAGCTTGCCAGTTTCTGACTGGGCTGGCAGTCAGTGAGACACATGATAAATTTTCCGTATCACCACCACCTCCACCCCTATTTCCTGCCCCATGGACGTAAGGGGCATGCACAGAGACACCTGGTGTTTTACCTGGTCCCTGGAGATCTACACTCAGGTCTCCATGTTTGCATAGCAAACCATCTTACTCACGAAGTCATGTTCCCTGCTGGAACGAAACTTTAAACAGCCTAACCTCTCACGGAGCTTGAAGGGGCTCTGGCCAGCCTGAGCCTGGCGAACATGGCTCTGGCAGGCCCTGCCCTTCTCCCCCATTCCCTCTGCCTTGATAAAAAGCAGGAGATTACATTCCTAGATGCTGACTACCAAGGTCCAGCTGACAAAGTATGGAAATCCCGCAGTTGAAAGTCCCCCGTGGCTCACCTGATAAACACGCCCAATCCCTTGCTCCTCTCTGAGACAAATGCCCCTCCTCCATCTCCCTGGTTCCTTTCCTCTTCTCCCTCACCCTCTATCTCCTGTCTTTGTCCTTATCCTCTGCCCCCTATCCCTCTAGGGGAAATAAATCTCCTTGTGCTGAGAACTTGGTCTTGGGAGTCCTGAGCTGATACTCTTCAGAGCAGGGAGGAGTTCATTTTACCCACTGAGCCTTCTCCCCAGCCCCAGAGTTTTGATCTTGTATTAAATACAGAAAGAAGCCATTGGGAAAACAGTGTGTGAGACACTGAGGGAAGTGATTGGCATGTAAAGGCCTCCGTCTGGCTTCCACTTCAGAAGGGGCTCTAGAGGAGCACAGGTAGAGAAAGAGGAAGACCAGGAGAAGCCTAGGTAGGAATGGAGAGGCAGCACGGCCAGAACCGAGACCCTGCAAAGCAAATCGGAAGCATTTGCCAATAGATGAGCGGCAGGCGAAACCCATTCAGCCTCCTTGGCAGCAACAAGCCAACGCTGTCTCCCAAGTAGAGTATAGCAGGGAACGTCTCAGATCCAAACAGAAACTTTTAGGCTGAATGGCTTGAAAGTCTTGTTTTTACAAAGCAAAAAAGTATGAAATCAGTAACTTCGGTCCATCATGTGATTGGACCAAACAGGTGAGAATTTCCAAACCTGGCCCTTGAAGAAGCTGCACGGATACATAAAGGTCACGTTTGTTTGTTGTCCCTTGATTCCTTGTAAGACAAATCCAAGGTTACCCCGTTTTCCAGATGGGAAAACTTTGTAATAAAAAACAAGTACAAAGGTTGATGTTTTAGGATAGCTCGGGTATTTATCTTGCTTTCTTCCTACCCAAAGGACAAAAGAAAACAAAACAACGACAAAAAAACTTTTCATAAACACTAATGTTCAGACAGTGAAAATATAAAACTCACCGAAAGCTTCTCTATTGTTCCTTTAGGTGGTTGTAAATCTAAATCAATTTAAATTTTTGTTTGGTTGATTGGTTTTTGGTTTTTTCAAGACAGGGTTTCTCTGTGTAGCCCTGGCTGTCCTAGAACTTGCCCTGTAGGCCAGGCTGGCCTCAAACAAACAGAGATCTGCCCTGCCCCGGGCCCTGCGCCCTGGCCCCTGCGCCTCCGCCCCGCCCCGCCCCTGCGCCCCTGTGCCCCTGTGCCCCCTGCCCCCGGCCCGGCCCCGCCCCGCCTCTGAACCTCCGTCCCCGCCCACCTCCACACCACCCCTTTGCCCCTGCCTCTGCACCTCTGCCTCTGCCTCTGCCTCTGCCCAGTGCTGGGATTAAAGGTGTGCACCATCACCACATGACCAAAATTTTTATTTTTAGTGTATTTAATTAAGTGTTTTGCCTGCATACATGCATATACATCATATGCATGTGTGGTATCTGTGGAGGTCAGAAGAGGACTCAGATCCCCTGGAGCTGAAGTTACAGATGGTTGTACGCTTCCATGTGCATACTGGGACCCAAACCTGAGCCCTCTGCAAGGGCAGTAAGTGCTCTTAGCCACTGAGACATCTCTCTACCCCATAAATTCATGGTTTTACAGCGAAGAAAAGAGGACACTTATTTAGTTGTAGATAAGACAGAGGTTTTTGGGGGTTTTTTTGTTTGTTTGTTGTTTTTATAATGTTTTCGTGTGTTTGTTTTCTCGTTTTCAAGACAGGGTTTCTCTGTGTAGCCCTGGCTATACTAGACCACACTCTGTAGACCAGGCTGTCCTCGAACTCAGAGATCCACTTGCCTCCCATGTGCTGAGATAAAAGATGTGCACCACCACCTACCTCCTGATAAATGGACAGAGCTCTAACAGCACAATGTGTAGCAAACTGGTTTAAACTGAGAATTTTACTATCATGAGAGAAGGGAATTCTTACTATTGGTGGGAATGTAAATTAGTACAGCTAGGGGGAATGCTAGAGACTTTCTTAAAACATGAAGTTATTTTTCTTCTAGGTTCAGAGCCGGAGGCTGTGCAGAGACACCCATGTTCGTGTTTACTGCTGTAGTATTCATAACAGGTCAGACACAAAGTTAGCCTGGATGCCCGTCAACAGATGATCAACACGGAAAATGTGATATACACACACACACACACACACACACACACACACACACACACACACACACCAGAATGTTACTCACACCCACAAAGGACAAGAGACTAGCATTACAGCCAGATGGACGGACATAAGGATATCGTGTAAATTAGTGAGAAACAGAAAGACAAATGCTGGATTTCTCACTCAAATGCTCTAAAAGGTTGTCTGAACATACAATCGTGATCACTAGTGGTCGGAAATGGTGGCTGGGAATGGGGTAAAGGGGTGTTGGAATAAAGGGTAACAAAACACGGATGCATACAAGTAACACATTGTCTTCTTGCGGACTCTATAGTAGCTCACTTTATAATAAACTGTTTGAATAACTGGAAACTACAACTTGTAGCCAACTGGTTTAAACTGAAAATTTATGGAAATTTCCATAAACTGTTATGAATAACTGAAGAGAAAAGCTCAAAGGTGCCCAGCACTAAGTCCTGTCTAGGAGATGGAAATATTAATCACCTGTGACTCAATCAATTCATATAAACATTAATATATCACATTATCCCTCATAAAATTAAAATTATGATAAAATAAACTTAAATATGGTATTAGACAATGAAGGAAAATACAATTTTTAACTAAGTCCTTTAATTTATTACTGAAAGTATGCTGTTCTATCTAGAAAGTCGTCACAAATAGTTTTATCCTAAATAAAAAAACAGAAACCAAGCTGGTCCTGGTGGAATTGCCTTTATCTAAGCTAAGGCTTTGGGTGGGTTTGTGTGGGGGGTGAGGCGGCAGAGGGAGTTGTCCTAACCCTGTAGGTCTAGCTCAGACTTCTGAGTAGACGGCACCATTGGTGTTCAAGGAGAGTTAGAACCTAACAAGAGCTCTCAACCATTTACTGCACCCATTGTTTTCCTCTGTGAACCAGGACATGTTTTCTCCTCCTCTCTTTACACATTGCTTTCATTCTCTTGGCAGACCATTTCCCCCTGCTTTTTCATATGTAGAAAGGAGAAATCACTACCAGAGCTCAGGTTCTAGTTAAGAGACTGACCATTCTAGTGCGTTGACTTCTCTGAATACAAAATTCCAAATCCCCAGGAAAAAGAAATCTGGTTAGTTTAGCTGGATATGTCTAGTTTGCATCCAATCCCCTGAGCATGAAATGCATAGTCTGAATATGGCCGTACAAGCTTTGTACCGTCTAGTTTTAAGTCAACTTGCCACAAGCTGGAGTCATCAGAGGAGCGAACGCCAACCAAGATTCAGCTGTGGACAAGCTTGTAGAGCATGTTTTAAATTTGTGATTTATGTGACAGGGCTCAGCCTATTGTGGGTGGGGCCACGCCCGGGCTGTGGTGCTGGGTTCTACGAAAAAGCAGGCAGAGCAAGGCATAGGAAGCAAGTCAGCAAGCAGCATCTTCCTTGACCTCTGCATCAGCTCCTGCCTCCAGGTTCCTGCCTTGTGTGAGTTCCTATCCTCACTTCCTTTGGTGATGAACAGTGATGTGGGAGTGTAAATTGCATAAACCCTTTCCTCCCCAACTTGCTCTGGTCATGTGGTTTCATCGGGGCGATAGTAACCTTGACCAAGACCAGTTTGTTCTTGTGAGGGCTGGTGAGATAACTCACTGGAAAAACACTTGCTGCCATGCCTAACAACTTGGGCTTGATCTCCAGGATCCCACATGTAGGAGAGAATCTGCTTCTGCAAGTTGTTGTCTGAATTTCACACATGTGCACTGCCATATGTGCACTGTCACATGTGCACTGCACTATATGAACTGCCATATGTGTATAGTCATATGCGCACTGCCATATATGCACTGTCATATGTGTACTATCATATGTGCACTGCCATATGTGAACTGCCATATGTGTATAGTCATATGCGTACTGCCATATGTGCACTGTCATATGCGTGCTGCCATATGTGAACTGCCATATGTGTATAGTCATATGGGCATTGCCATATATGCCTGTCATATGTGCACTGTCATATGTGCATTGTCATATGTGCACTGCTGTATGTGCAGTTCCCAACATATAAAGAAATAAATTATCATTTAAATTCTTTCCTGAAAAGAGTTTGCTTTTGTTTGCGAAAGACAATAGTCCTTTATTTGTCTGTCTGTGTGTGTGTGTGTGTGTGTGTGTGTGTGTGTGTGTGTGTGTGTCTGGTTTGGGGGGGTGTTCATTGACTCTATACACAACATCCAGCTACCTAATATAGATCATATTCCCGTATGTTTTTAGTTCTCATCAGTCCCATCTACAGAACATTTTGAAATGTATTGCTTCAATCCAGACTTGTGATGTTTGTGTCACTACATATTATAAATATGTATTTTACATGCACAAAGACAAATAAGAGAAAAAACATTAAAATGATACTGTTATAAACATCGGAAATAAACTAACAATGTCAAAATTTTTGGTTTTTTACAAAATATCTGTGTGGTAGTGGTAAAAATGGCCTATAAAGAGGCTTCATCCTAACATCAGAACCTATGAGATCTACCTTAGCTGACGCTTTGCAGACATTAACTAACAATCTTAGGATGAGAAGATTTTCCTGAGCATATGAATTTATACTCTTAAATATCCTTACGTGGGAAAAGCAGGAGGTCATGCTGTCCTGAGAAGATGGCCACAGCTGGGAGGAGCAGGGGCCAGAGTGATGTAGTGGACAAACACAGGAGAGGTTCCGAACCCACACAACGCAGGAGCCACTAAGGTTGCAAAGGGAACAGGATTCCTGCAGGAGCCTCCCAAAGCAATCTGCCTTGCCAGTGAGACCTAAACGACTTTGGACGTCTGAGCTTCAGAACAGGTCTATAAAAGAGGACACTCGCTTTGCTTTAGGACACCATGGATGTGTGGCCAACACGGGCACTAGCATAATAGCATGCACAATCCTGGCTTTAGGATTTATACCTTATAGTTTCTTATAGGGCTTGTATCCAAACTAGCAGAGAGCTTTTCTCTGGTGCATTCAGGGCCCCTGAGCTCTGTGTAGCAATCTTTGGCACAGCGCCATGATGCTTGGGGAAGGTAGACGTCGTGTCTAACGACTCCTTCAGATCATCCAGCTTTAGGATGATTTCCCAAGCACTTTGTTTTGGGCCCCCCACATCTGCATGCGCCTCTGAGAGGAGTGTGGTGCTGATGGCAAGGAGACTGATGTGGAAGGGCATCAGGAAAACCACACAGCTCTGGAGAAACTGTAGCCTCACACCCAGAGGAATGTGGGTGTTGCCTTCACCAAGGAAGTACCCCTAAGTACATAGTAGGAACCATTAGAAAGTATGCTACAGAGGAGGCTCTGGACAGTTCCATGTCGGGAAGGTATAACAGAAGTGAGCCGAGCTTTGAATGAGATCTTAGAGGTCAGGGATGAGATGAGGGTCCCAGGCTGAGGAACAGGGGTGCCAGGTTGTCCTGTGCAATTGTCCTGTACAGTTGTGCAGTGGAATATGCAGCATATTAGGGGTAGGTGGTACTTAGGTCCTTTGTCACAAATTTGGGTATAAAAATTATGAGGATAAAACAGTGTTGAAAGGGTATTGTTAGTGACACGTATAGACTCAAGGACCCACCAGCTACATTATCATACACCCGTGTTTCCAAATACTCACTCAAACAAGAAAGCAGCAGTAAACACCACTGAGGATCCAAGAGGTGCTGATAAATTGCCTTTATGTCGTTATTTCCAAAGTTGGACTTGCAATAAAATCAGGAGTGTATGAAATATATATTCATACATAATGTGTGCGTGTGAGTGTGTGTGTGGTGTATGTTGTGTTTGGTGTGTATGTACAAGTGTGTGTATGTTTGTGTGTGGTGTGTTTGTGCAAATGTGTGTATGTGTGTGTGGTGCATATGGTGTGTGTGTGTGGTATATGTGTATATGGAGTGTGTGTATGTGTGTGTGTGTGACTAAGTGTGTGTATGTATGTGTGTGTGGTATATGTGTATATGGGGTGTGTGTGGTATATGTGTATTTGGTGTGTGTATATGTGTGTATGTATGTGTGTGTGTATGTGTTAGAGGATGTGTGTGTATGCATGTATATGTGTGAGTGTGTGTGTATGTGTGTGTGTATATGGGGGTGTGTGTATATGTGTATGTGTTGGGGTTTGGTATAGGTGTATATGTATGTGTGTGGTGTATATATGTGTGTATATGTATATGGTATGTGTGTATATGGTATATGTGTGTGTGTGTGTGTGTGTGTGGTATGTGTGTGTGCATATGTGTATATATGTGGTTTTATTGGTGTTTTTGTGGTTTTGTGTTTGTGTGTATGTATGTGTGTGTGGTATATGTGTATATGGGGTGTGTGTTGTATGTGTGTGTGTGTGTATGTGTGTGTGGTATATGTGTATATGGGGTGTGTGTGTGTGTATAAGTGTGTGTATGTATGTGTGTGTGGTATAGGTGTATATGATGTGTGTGTGTGTGTGTGTGTGTGTGTGTGTGTGTGTGTGTGTGTGATGTTGGAAATGGAACATAGGCTTCCAGCAAGCTCTATCACTGAGCCTCATCCCCAGCCCCCAACGATACCGTCATGGCGCCCACAGACTATCAAGTGCCTTCCTCTATCTTGGAGGTAATTGTTTACTTTTGGGTTCGCTTTGTTCTAAAAACTGTGGATGTGTTTTTGCTGATTAAGGGATATTGGATTTGTAATTTAAATTATACTTGGCTGTTTAAATTTTCCCACTCACCTGATAATTGGATTTCCAGTGTCTAGATTTTTATGAAGGTTAGCCTGTCAAGCATTCTTAGGGTTTTTAAAGTTTTATACACTCTTTATGGTAATTTAAGTAAGCAAGTAGGGACGCCATGAATATGTATGGTAAGTATGAAGCGAACGCGAAGATGCGCTGAGAAATGAGATCCGCTCTCTAACTGAGCGCTCTGCTGGTGAACATCCCAGGCGAGATGGCTTTGAGAACAGGCATTCCTGGGAATATATAAAATCTAATTTAGAGCCACATCTTAGTTAGGTTTTCCCAAACTTCTCTCATAAGCATTTCCTGCAAAGCCTATCGCCATGAATAATACACGACTTGACCCCCAGCATGCTACTTGCGAATCTTGGGGCGGGTCTCCAAAATCTTTATTTCTGGCAAAGGATAAAGACTGTGCAAACCCCCATTCCGTGGTGCTCGGGCATGCCTGAATGTATTTAAATCCATCTCCTAGTTCATTTGTGCAAGATCTTACTGAGCTTTTCTTAATGACTTTTACCATGCTTCCTTTCAAACTACTATGCATTGGGAGGCAATGAGAATTTGATCCTCAGAGCCTGGACTCATATATGAGCCTGGTGGTGCATGGTTACCACCTCCATTCTGGGGAGGCTGAGCCAGGTCCTTGGGTCTCGATAGACAGCCTATTCTACTTGGCAGACTGAGCTAAATGAAAACAGAAACAAGAAACAACCCAGATGGTACCTGAGGAATGACACCTGCAGCTGCTCTCTGCTCTCCACAGACGTGTGACGTCTGAGCATGCATGCACCTCCCACACACATACACCACACACATACACACATACACACATACCACACACACCACACATATCATACAAACACACACTCATCACACAAACATAAACCACACACACCACACACAGAAAGACAGACACAGAGACACAAACAGGTACACACCATATACACATACACACACCAAACATACCACACACATCAAACACCACACACACATCACACAAACACAAACCACACACACCACACACATCACACAAACATGTACACATCACACATATATAGAGACACAGACACATATATACCACGCACACAGACATACACAGAGACACAAACAGGTATAGACTACACACACATACACACCACACATACCACACACACACCACACACATCATACAAACAAGTAAACACCACACACATACACACATATACACACACCACACACATCATACAAACACAAACCACACATATCACACAAACATGTACACACCACAAACCCACACACACCACATGCCACACAAACACAAACCACACACCCCACACACATCACGCAAATATATACACACCACGCAAATATATACACACCACACACACAGACATAAACACATACACACCACACACAGAGACACACATAGAGACACAAACATGTATACACCATACATACACACATCACAGAT
This sequence comes from Rattus rattus, assembly GCF_011064425.1. Lineage (NCBI taxonomy): Eukaryota > Metazoa > Chordata > Mammalia > Rodentia > Muridae > Rattus > Rattus rattus. Next base: position 16,450,961 of record NC_046164.1, read on the forward strand.
CACTCACATCACACATCATACACACCACACATACCATACACATCACATAAACACATACACCACATAACACACACACACACACATACACACCACACACAGAGACACACATAGAGACACAAACATGTATCCACCATACATACACACATCACACACATCACACATCATACACACCACACATACCATACACATCACATAAACACATACACCACATAACACACACACACACACACACACACACACACACACACACACACACACACATTCTCTGTCTCTCTCCTTCACTGACTTGGGGAAATCATGTTAAATGCAGATTTTGAATCTGTAGCTATGTATTTTACTGACACTTCTCAGTTCTAACAATCTGTGAAGTCCAAACACTACAGTCAGTTAAGGAAGAGGGTCCAGCGGTCCCAAGGAATTGAAGATAATTTAAGGAGTTGCAGACAGATATGAAATTTTATTCATTAGTACACTGGTTTAGTGGTTTGTGTGAAAATGGCCCTTATAGGCCTCCATAGGAGTGTCAGATACACACCTACAGACTTACATCTACATTTCACATGGTTTCCCCAAGGCGGGGATGATGTAGAGGGAGAGGGGGAGGGGAAGGGGATGAAAAGGAGAGAGAGAAAGAGTTTGGGTGCCTGTTTGAATACTTGGTCCCCAGCTGATAAACTGTTTGGGAAGGATTAGAGGGAGGTATGGCCTTGTTGGAGGAGGCGTTATTGGGGTTGGGCTCTGAAATTTCAAAAGCTCACTTCAGGCCAGGATCACTGCTGCCTTTGGATCAGGATGTAAAGCCCTCAGCCACTGCTCCAGCGCCATGCCTGTCTACTTCCCACCATGACAATCACAGACTAATCCTTTAGAGCTCTAAGCAAGCCCCCGAATAAATGCTTTATTTTGAAGCAGTTGCCTTGGACATGGTGTCTCTTCACAGTAGCAGAACAGTCACTAAGACCACTGCACACACAGGGGGCCGAACGCACACATAGTTCAAATGCACAAGTGAGCATACATATGCCCTTGACCTTGATGTTGTATTCATATAAAGTAGCAATATGACTTTACATCACTGTTAACTGTTGGGTTCCCCAGAGTCCGGTGTCAGCCATGTTTTAGCTGGTACATAGTCGTGTCAGCACCGTATGAGCTAAGCATAAACTGACCCATTCGGACTTCTGTTCCCTTCACAAATTCCCCGGGACTGCCTGGGCTGCTATTGTGAAGGCCTGACTAGTGTTGTGAGAACTCCTTCCTTAGGGAAACATACCGTGTTTGTCCTCCTTATATATCTCTAACCACAACGTTCCGTCTAAGTTCGTCCTGGGGAGCCAATGAGTTTACATTGCTTATGCAGAGAGCATGGACGAAGGGCTATTTGCAGGACTCTGGAGAACACAAAGCAGGGAACTCTTCTCCCAGTATGGATGATGTCTTCCCTGTAGCCACATGGATACAGGCCCTCTCCCATTAACCCTTCTCCACCTGCGTACTTGAGCACTTCCCAGGTTAACCTTCTCCAGCTGCATGCTTGACTCTGAAGTCACGTGCAGCCAGGGTAGAATTGCTACAAGTGGCTGGGAAGAGCGGGAGGGAGCAGCTAGGATCTCAGACGAGGGTCCAATGGCCCTCCTCACCGTCTCCTCTGAGGGCATGAAAGCAGTCAAAGGCTGGCTTGCTGGTGATCATATCTTGCAAGCCGACACAGCTGACTTGATACAAATGGAAGGGGTTTCGCCTTAGGGATGGTTCATAATAAAGACAAGGAAATGGAGTTCCCAGAGCACTTGCAGGTACAGGGCTTCACACAGGGTACTGTTAGTCCCGACTCAACATGTCTCCGCTGTCTTTATTACCACAGTTTACCGTGTGCCCCAAACCTCACATCACGGAAGAAGGCAGGATAAGGTCAATCTAGAGGTTTCCATGTGAGCCCGGTCCAGGATTAAGGGGAAACATTTGATTTCCCACTTTTCCTTTTGTTATTCAGGATGATCAGGTGGTTGCCCCCAGCAGGAGAGATGACCCGAGCCACTCTCTGCTTCTGATTCTTTAGCTCAACTTCTTGCCCAAGAACCTGCTGATTAGAAGTTTATTTCTAACAGAGAAATGTCCGTAGGCTGGGTTCTGCTTTACATAGTCCTTTTGGGGTTCAGATGGGGTGAGGCTTGTCTGCTTCAGGGAACACAGACATGAATAGAGCTTGTCTGCAGAGCTGACGCCCTATCCTCAGTACGATCTTATAGCACATGTTCTCTGATGTCCTGCTGTCCTGGAAGGTCTTGCCCAGAGGTCACCAGTAAAGTCACCAATCCCTTCTGTGGACATCACATGCGGTCCAGAGTGAATGTGTGTATGCTGACACGGGTCACAGCCATGTCAAAGACCCCAGAGCCTCAGTCAAGGGATCAAGGCAAAGGACCTTCCCCTGGTCCCAGTATGAATGCTGAGCGAGTCAACCACAGATTCCTCCTGTTAGATTTCTGCAACTTGAGACTGCTCCCCACAGAGACACCTGAGATTACCTAAACCTGCCTCCTTGTTCAGCTGTGTACGACTTCCTTCCTTCTTGATTCAGAGGCGTAAAATAAAAGAGCTGAGTTTCCAGGCTGCTGGTGTGACTCCCTCAGAGTACACAGTTCCAGCTTTTCTACTGTGTGTCTGTCCTGCCTTTATTCCCCGCCCCCCCCATGACCCCAGTCAAGTCCGGTGCCCCATGCAAATCACCATAGGACATTTCCCCAAAGTGACCACCCTGAGGGACTGTCTTCATTTCCTGTCACTGTAAAAAGATAGCCTGGACAAAAGCAACTGAGGGAAGAAAGAGTTTATTTTTGGTTCACAGTCCCAGGAGCCTGAGGCGGTGGATTCTTATCTCATCCACAGCCACGGGCAGGGAGAAGAGGGATACAGGCTCTCAGCTCACTCCTTCAGTTTTTAAATTATTATTTTAATTTTTTAAAGATCTATTTATTTTTATTTTTATGACCATCGGTGTTTTGACCGCATGTATGTCTGTGTGAGGGTGTCAAATGCCCTGGAACTGGCATTACAGACAGTTGTGAACTGCTTTGTGGGGAATGGGATCCTCTGGAAGCACAACCAGTTCTCTTAACTGCTGAGCCATCTCTCCAGCCCCTCACTTTTTCTTTTTTGGGAGAGTACAGTGAGGTTTATTGATGGTATTCGAGATAGTAGGGCTCCCTAGGCCCCTCCTGTTATTATGGGGTCTGGGATAGAAACTGAGGGAGATGCTCAGTGTTGGGGGCTGGGTTGGGATGGGGACTCCTCAGCAACTGAGGGCCTCTCTCTTGCTCTCTATCCTTGCTGGGCTGGGGTGGGTGGTCCAAGGTTTCTTACTCCTTGGAGGCCATGTAGACCATAAGGTCCACCACCCTGTTGCTGTAGCCATATTCATCGTCATACCAGGAAATGAGCTTTACAAACTGGTCATTGAGAGCAATGCCAGCCCCAGCATCAAAGGTGGAAGAGTGGGAGTTGCTGAAGTCGCAGGAGACAACCTGGTCCTCAGTGTAGCCCAGGATGCCCTTCAGTGGGCCCTCGGATGCCTGCTTCACCACCTTCTTGATGACATCATACTTGGCAGGTTTCTCCAGGCGGCATGTCAGATCCACAACGGATACATTGCAGGTAGGAACACGGAAGGCCATGCCAGTGAGCTTCCCATTCAGCTCTGGGATGACCTTGCCCACAGCCTTGGCAGCATCAGTGGATGCAGCAATGATGTTCTGTGCTGCCCCACGGCCATCATGCCACAGCTTTCCAGAGGGGCCATCCACAGTCTTCTGAGAGGTAGTGATGGCTTGGACTGTGGTCATGAGCCCTTCCACGATGCCAAAGTTTTCATGGATGACCTTGGCCAGGAGAGCTAAGCAGTTGATGGTGCTGGATGCATTGCTGACGATCTTGAGGGAGTTGTCATATTTCTCGTGGTTCACACCCATCACAAACATGGGGGCATCGGCTGAAGGGGCAGAGATGATGACCCTTTTGGCTCCACCCTTCAAGTGAGTCCCAGCCTTCTCCATGGTGGTGAAGACACCAGTAGACTCCACAACATACATAGCACCAGCGTCACCCCATTTGATGTTAGCGGGATCTCGCTCCTGGAAGATGGTGATGGGCTTCCCGTTGATGACAAGCTTCCCATTCTCAGCCTTGACTGTGCCGTTGAACTTGCCATGGGTAGAGTCAGACTGGAACATGTGGACCATGTAGTTGAGGTCAATGAAGGGGTCGTTGATGGCTGTAACCTCTACTTTGCCAGATATGAAGGCAGCCCTGGTTACTAGGCGTCCAATACGGCTAAATCCATTCACTCCAATCTTTATTGTCATGTCTAATGGACGAGGCTGGCACTGCACGAGAAGATGTGGCTGTCTCTGGAACAGGGAGGAGCAGAGAGCCCTCTTTCTCATTTTTAACATGCACTTTGAAATCCAACCCAGGGAACATGACACCCACTATTAGGTTAGGGTCTCCCCCATCAATTAACATAACCAACTCAATACCTTACATGTCTACAGAACAACTTCCCCTAGATAACACCTCATTGAGATTCCCTTCCCTGGTGATTTTATATTGCGTCAAATTGATAATTAAACTAACCACCACAGAGTCCTTAGTATATTTCATTGAACCCAATAACTAGCTGCTGCCTCAGAAGAGTCTAATCCTAGAACTCGAAGGAAGTGGATTTCTGCTTTCCCTCTTCACAGTTAGCTTGGTGGTTGTGGATTATTTAATAATAATCACCTGTAAAATGATGTCGATAATACCTTAGTCTAATCATAAATATTAGGCGAAGTAGCATGTATAAAATGTGTCTTACAGAATGTCTGGGTCTTAGAATAAACATCCATAAGCATTAATTTCCTTCCCTGCTTCTAGTTTTGACTCAAGAAGACACGTGCTAGAATTTTTCCTTCTCTTCCTAGGGCTGGTCATCCAGGGCCACAGATGTAAGGACCACAGACAGAATTGGTGCCAGACTTTGTCAAGGATATTTCTTAGAGAGAAAAGCAGAAAGTAAACACGGATTGAAAAGCCCTCAAAAAAGTGCAGAAACTCAGCAAAGGCCAATGTCTCAAGAGTCAGTTGGAGAAGAAAAAAAACCCCTTACTTATCACAGTGTCAACAGGTCAGCCATCTATAAGGACTGTGTCTGCATGAAGAGGGAGGGAGGAGAGAGATGACCGGAAAAACCAGGTCAGCAGAACGGTGCAGTCTAATTTTGTGGCAGCTGAAGCCGGAGTCCCTTGGGAAAGGGGGCTAGAAGTGACTAGAAGTAGCATATACTTGTGGCTGAGAGAGGTGTGTGTAGTTACCAGGTTTGAGTCCTTGAGTTTTCTGTTACTGGACTAAAAATAGCCTATACGGACCTTTCACAACGGTTTTTACCCTATGTACAAAGTCACAGCGCAGATTTAAAGTGTAGACTATCAAAGAAAAAGCTTCAGAACGAGGCCTACCCTATCGGCACCTTGGCTGTGGCCTTCCTAACCTCTCGAGCTGTAGGAAATCCGTCTCTGCCATTTGTGGCTTAAACCAGCCAGTCTGTGGTCTCTGTTTTGGTACCCTGACCTAATTAACATCACGTGCTCCAGACGACTCAAATTCTGTGCCTCTGAAACAGTTCATCCTCTGCGCCCATGCTCTCCAAAGAAACAAAAAGCAACAAAACGACCCAGGTGTCTGCCTGTGGTCCAGAGTCTCACTCAGTGGCTCAAGTCGAAAATCGGGGAGGCTTCCTTCTCTCTACCTCAGGCTCTACCGGCCTCCTTTCCTCCTAGCCGTTTAGAGAACAGCCGGTTAACTAGAAGCAATCACAGGAGCTCAACACTCTCTCCGGTAGCTTCCCACTGCCCTTGCTGTGAGGCAAGCCCCTGAGGCATCCGCCCATGCACTGCCCTCTATCTTTCTGCCCCAGCAGCCCCGGGCTTCTTCCCGTGAGAGCCCTGTGCTCGCTCTGTCTTACCTCTTAAGTCTCCGTCTTCCTTGAGTGTTTTCTCTCTCAAGCTCTCACTGACAGGGATACATGTGAATCATGTGTACGAGCGCGATTGCACGCGATTGCAACATGAGCAAGGTAGGATGGAGGAAGGAAGGAGATTGCTAAATGGCCTGATTTTGGGGGAGGGTGTGGGGTGGGATGGCAGATGGAGCTCAACTGATAGAGTGCTTGTCTACTGTGCATGGAGTCCCAGGTCTAAATAGATCGTGCGTAGTGGCGCACGCCTGTATTCCTAATTTAAAAAACAAAACAGAGAATCAGAAATTCAAAGTTCTTTTAGATACATACTGAGGCAACAGGCCACACGGCTCTCCAAAAAGACAAAAAGAAGGCTAAGTATTGGATTTTTAATTGAAAAGTCACCGATATACTTTGCCCTGATTTCTGGCACATGCCCCACCTGACCTCTGACCAGGAAGGAACTGGTGGAAGAACTGGTTCTGTGAGTTTATGCCGCACTACCATCTGTGTAATTTGGAGGTCCATGGTGGATCTTCCTCTAGGGTGGAGGTATTTTAACATCTGTAGTGATCACAGATGTTCTATTTGTTTTAGAGAAATGTATATCCCAGAGGTAAGATAAATTAGCGGGGAGACATGACCCAAGAAAATAAATATCATCTGATACGTGTTTTTCAAATGGGATCGGCCATTTGGGTCTATGCCACCTTATAATAATTTTCCCAGGAAACTCATTAAACCTGGGTGTCACCTTACTGGGCAACAGTAAATTTCACCAACAGTTGAGCGAGAGTCCTAGAAGGCCATTAAAATGAAATGAATAACTTAATCTCCTCTGTAAAACCAGCCTGGGATTCTAATTCACACTTATCAGGAAAGAGAAACGAGAAGAAAGGAACACGTTCACGTTATCCGAATTAACTGTTCAGAAAGTGTAATGTTAAAGCAATTATCTTAGAAACTCTTTCTGAGAGATTGAATTACAGCCAATTAATCCCGTGTTGCCTTTACTCTCCAACCCAGGCATTTCCAGGGGCCCTGTGCTGTACTGTACCACGTTGGGGTTTCCGTGGCCTAAAGCCTCCTCAGACGTAGCACGTGTTACCCACGTGAGCTCGTGGTGCAGTGATCAATAATTGAGACGTTTTGGAAAAACTCGAGAAAGGGGAAATTTCAATTGTGTGCATAAAATATCAATTCCACCCTCCTCCCAAGTTCCTGACATAAAGCTCCAGAAATCTTTGGAGCCTCTCAGGTGCTAAGTGTTCTTTGCGATCTGAGGATTTGACTGATGGCTGGAGCCCTTAGCATGTCTCAAGGAAGACTTGGTTGCCATGGGAACCGCACAAGTGATTACAGGATGGGAACTTTCAGCCCGATCCCCATCCCCATATCTCCGGGGAGGGTAAAGAGGCTAAAGGTTGAGCTGATAAACCGATGACCACTACATAATAAAGCTTCCACCAACAAACTGGGTCATGGGGACCTTCTGGGTAGCAGGACTCAAGTGAGTTCCCAGAAAGTATGGCGCTCCATGCCCCGTTCTCCTGTCTGTGGGCTACGCTCTCCTTTGTGTATTCTCATAATAAGCTTGGAATTGAAGTCTTTCTCTGAGTTCTATGGGCTACGGTAGCAAATAAGTCAAACATAAAAGGAGTCAGTGGGACCCCACTTTATAGCTGCTCATCAGGAGGACAGGTCACAACCTGCACTTCAGGAGGACAGGTCACAACCTGCACTTCAGGAGGACAGGTCACAACCTGCACTTCAGGAGGACAGGTCACAACCTGCACTTGCAACTGGACCCTGAAGGCAGAGGTGGTCTTGAGGTGTGAAGCCTTGCGTGAGGAATCTGACACACTCTCCGGGTTGGTAGCGTCAGAACTGAACAGTCTCCTATGTCCAGACCTTAAGCCGGATGCACATTTTCACATATCTTGCTGGCTACAATTATTTTATCGATGTGCCTTAAGATAATGGACGACCAACGGGGCTGTGGGAGAGTACAGCTTGTGGTTAATGAGAGTTCACTTACAGACTCGACTCTCTACTCCCAACTAAGCAAGCTTGTTTGACCCGAGCGCCAGCTTGGAGACACTCTGTTCCATCCATAAGGCTTTTCTCAGTTCTCTGTGTGACTAACGGCCACCACAGACACTTTTCTAAGATGTTTCTGATGTTCCCCCTCCCTCCCTCTGACTTTGGAACCTAGTATGGAGCTCAGATACCACCATGCAGTTGACTATGGTAACAGTGTTGCCTTGGTAACGCTCCTGGCATGGATCCGTGCATGTCACCCCCTTTGCTGGGGAGCTGCACTGTCTCTTCTGGACTCTAGCCGTGTGGGCAGAATGGCATGGCCTCCTATGTTTTCTTCTCTTGGGCCATAATGTTTGGCTTAAGAGATTGGTTCTCAAACCGTGATGGAGTAACATGACCCCTGCAGGGACTTTTCAAAGTGGGACTATGTGTGTATGACCCTCTGAAAAGGAAAGCTGGAGCTGTGGGTTCCTCCCGTACAGCCAGAGAGACAGTCCTTGTGGTGCCAGGATCCAGTCTGCCCAGGCATCCCCCTGCCTTCCTCAAGATTTAGCTGTGAGGCTCAAATGAGGGACTTGTCTTGAGGCAGGGATGTAGTTTGGTTGGTAGAATGTTTGCCCAACATGCGTGAAGCCTTGGGTTCAGTCCCTAGTATCATATAAACCCAGTATCAGGGGCATATGCCTCTAACCTCAGTACTCTGAAGTTCAGGGTCAGTATCTATTTTAGGCAATGTTGAGGCCAGCCTGGGCTATCTGAGACCCTGGGCAGAAAACAAACAACAAAACAAAGGTGAGGTTTGTTTTCCCCCCCTCAGGCAACCAAAACAGTGGAATATTCCAGAGAAAATTTCTAATTTTGCACTCACTTAAAGGAGGACATTTATAACAGAAGTCATGCTGCACTGAAAGGATATCGGAATAATATTGCATTTATGACGTACCAAGTGCCTGTTAGCAAGGGTCAGGTCTGAGACAGTGAGGGCCAGGACTAATTTGTTTCTTCCTCTAAGCTCAGGGACTGGCCCATCTGCTGCTGGGGGATTCCCCAGCAGTGGAAGCACTTTGATCTTCAGGCTGTGTTACTCCATCACTGTTTGAGAACCAATGATCTGCCCGCTGCGCCTCTTTCCCTCGGCGTGTTCTACGTGGGGCCCGGGGATGCCGCTCAGACCCAGTTTGTGTAACCTTACTGCTCTGCACTCTCACTCACAGGGACCATTCTGATTTATTGTTGTTTGTGTTTGTTTTCAAGTGTGTGTGTGTGTGTGTGTGTGTGTGTGTGTGAGAGAGAGAGAGAGAGAGAGAGAGAGACAGAGAGACAGAGAGAGAGAGACAGAGACAGAGAGAGACAGAGAGACAGAGAGACACAGACAGACAGACAGGCTCACACCACACACGCATTCACATACACACACAGACAGAGACAGAGATGGACAGACAGACAGACAGAGAAGCCTTTTCTAGTGGAGACTACTTTTTCCTTGTGGAGACTAGAGACACTGGGTCACTGGAGCTTGGGTTAGAGGTGGTTGTGAGGTGTTGTGAAGTGGTTGTGAGGTGGTTGTGAGGTGGTTGTGAGGTGGTTGTGAGGTGTTGTGAGGTGTTGTGAGGTGGTTGTGTGGTTGTGAGGTGGTGGTTGTGAGGTGTTGTGAGGTGGTTGTGAGGTGGTTGTGGTGTTGTGAGGTGGTTGTGATGTGGTTGTGAGGTGGTTGTGATGTGGTTGTGAGGTGTTGTGAGGTGGTTGTGAGGTGGTTGTGAGGTGTTGTGAGGTGGTTGTGAGGTGGTTGTGAGGTGAGGTGTTGTGAGGTGGTTGTGAGGTGGTTGTGAGGTGGTTGTGAGGTGGTTGTGAGGTGTTGTGAAGTGTTGTGAGGGGGTTGTGTGGTGTTGTGAGGTGGTTGTGAGGTGTTGTGGTTGTGAGGTGGTTGTGTGGTGGTTGTGAGGTGGTTGTGAGGTGTTGTGAAGTGTTGTGAGGTGGTTGTGAGGTGATTGTGAGTCCCCTGACCTGAGTTCTGGAGATGGAACTCGGGTCCTCTACAAGAGCAGTGTATTCTATTAAACTGCCGAGCCACCGCTGCAGCCGAAATTCTCCGTTCTTCTGTGCTCAAATGACAGATAGGTGGTAAGGGGAGAAATGACAGATACGAGGTAAGGAAGTCACTACTACCTTAACTTTTGATCCCTTCTACTGTTCAGTTTACAGTTTAAAATTTAGCCAAAGCCTACATGAGAACTGCCTTTGGCCAGGGTCACAGTTTCCTGTCTCCTAGCTCATGCTTGAGGGATAATTCTGAACTCTGAATACCTTTCTCTTGTCTAATCTCAGCTCTCACCGATGACCCTTCCTCCTTTTGATCAAGTGTTTAATTTCCTTGGAGGATCTTCTCAGATTCAGCTATTACTGACAGGATTTTCATGTCAGCCTCACCCACTAATGACTAAATCTTACGTATCCAGGATTTCAAAAAGAGGTATTTCTGTTCATCTAAAGTAACTAGTTCAAGGATTTGATCTTTCCTGTTATTGCTGAAGTGAGAATTAATTTAGAAATTTCTTCTGCTAAAGAATTATCTCACAAAAAAATCTCAAGGAACCTCTAAGATTTACCAAGAGGAGTCTCAGTTCTTAGTTAGCTATCCTGTTTTTAGTTTAAAAACATAGATTGCTAAAAACATATCCATGTCCCAACTTCATTTGGGTCATTCTGGTTTTTTTTTTTGTTTTTTGTTTTTTTCCTGCTTCCTCTTTTGACCTTCAGCTCTTCTCACAACCCTTTAAAACTTTCTAATTTGGAAGAGGGAGGAGGAGACAGGGAAAAGGTGTGCTAATTTTGGGAAGTTTGTATGCATAACAATGCAACCAGGAAACACAGCAGAGGGGGCCCATGAGTTAGCCCAATGCAAGGGGTTAGCAGCAAAATTCTTGCCATGGTTGCAGAGCTGACTGAGAGGTTGGGAGTGTGCACAGCTCATACAGCAGACCCAGCTCAAGCCCAGCACCAAGTTAGGCAGCTCGCACCTGTATGACCAGGTCCAGGGATATGAAACCTGCTTTGGTCAGCTGTTTGTTTTTTTGTTTTGAGTTTGTTTGTGAAGTTGAGTCTGAGGTTGGCAGGGTCTGGCCTTCAGTTTCTGGGAGGGGTGTGTTCTGTCATAGACAGAAGGTGTGCCGTTGGGGAGGGAGTTGGCCACACCAGAGGAGGAGGGTTGGGAACATCTGAAACCCAGTCACATGAGCCTGGGTAGACTTTGGGTCTTGTGGTTCCACTGGGACAGGGACTGACTTCAGCGACATGGCCATAGTCAGTCTGTGTAAAGAATGCTGGACACAAAGCTCAGATGAGCTTCCCATACTTCACACAGGCTGATGCCTGTGCTGTACATCCTCACCATATTCTGCCTCTCTGAATGATCTTTCCAACAAGGCTGATGCCCTGAGTTCAGGTTGTCCCGTGTCAGGGGGAGGCTTGCATGTGGGCCAGGATAGTGCGTTTATTGGGGAGGAATATTACATTTAAAGTTCTGACTCTTAGGGTGGGGGAGTTTGAGAGGAGGTGAAACAGTGATATCCTCCTATACAGTCTTCCGGGGACATGTTCTGTAACCCCTCAGGAATCTCATCCGATTGTTTTCTGGCTTCATCCTGTCAAGGGTCTTCCTGATCTTTCAACAGCAATGCAACAAGTTAAACCTCTGTAACCAGCCCAGAGTCAATACAGCCCTCGTAGGCCCAAATGAGTTCCGAGTCTTTATAATGAATCACAGACTCTGAGAGCCCTTGGAGGAAATCAGAGGCATCTTAGGGATTGTGGTCTCGGACTTCGGGGCTGAGTGAGTGGGGCTCCTCTTCTATTTCCCTTTGACACCTCCTAATTGAGAACCAGCACAGGGTGTTTTCTGTTGAAACTGGGTGTGTCGGCACAGTCCTATGCCAGCACTCAGAAGGTTGATCTCTGTGAGTTCAAGGCCAGCCTGGGCTATTTAGCAAGACACTGTCTTCAAAAACCAAATGGGGCTGGCAAGGTGGCTCAGAGGGTAAAACTGCTTGGTATAGGAGCCTGATGGGCTGCAGTGATCTTCAGATCCCAAGGTATGAGGAGAGAACTAACTCTCAAACGTTGTCTTCTCACTACACACCATGGTAGTAGTCTCTCTGTCTCTCTGTCTCTGTCTCTGTCTCTCTCTGTCTCTCTCTCACACACACACACACACACACGTATACATCAAAGAATTCATTGTTGTAAACCTTGCACACACACACAAATACAGGACAAGTAATTCATTGTTGTACACCTCCCACACTAACACATGCATACCAAGGAATTCACTATTGTAAGCCTTGCACACACAGGCACACACAAATATAACATATACACACACATGCATACACACATGTGCAAACACACACACCAAGGAATTCAGTTGTAAGCCTTGAACAGACACACATACAGAGCAAGTAATTCATGTTGTACACACTAACACACACACACTTACACACTTACACACTTACACACACACATACACATACACCAAAGAATTCATTGTTGTAAGCTTTGAATACACACACATACAGGACAAGTAATTCATTGTTATCGCCTCACACTACCTACACACACACACACACACACACACACACACACACACACACACACAGCCTCCATTCAGCTCTGAGTCTAGGCCGCTATAAATAACAGTAGTCCAGAGAAGGGCGGTGTGTAATGGAGAGATTTCAAAGGGAAATTCACCAATGGACTTCTAACTGGATTTAGGAAAAAAGAAGAGAAAAAACATGGACAAAATCTCTTGATTACTTGTTAGATGTTATTGTTCCATGCTAGAGATGATTTGGAAGAAGGTTAACAAACTGATTTTTTTTTCTTTTCTTTTTTTCGGAGCTGGGGACCGAACCCAGGGCCTTGCGCTTGCTAGGCAAGCGCTCTACCACTGAGCTAAATCCCCAACCCAACAAACTGATTTTAAAAATTCTACTTTATGAGAGTAGAATTTATGTTCAGTAAAATTTATATACATGCTGAATATAGGCTGATGCCTTTTGATAAATGTATAAACTGGGGTTTGCCATCGATTAAGATAAAATACTGGAAGGTCCCTAGAAAGTTCCCCCTGGCCCTTCTTTTCCTTATCATGACCCTATAACCATTAACTGGGTTTTGGTTGTCTTGAAAGTCAATTTTCATGTAGTCTTTTAAAAACAGCATAATACACGACCTCTTTAGTATCAGCTATCCTCTCTGTATGGGGTCTGTAGGAGCCGCGGCCCTGTGCTGAGGTCAGAGGATGACCTTGGGTGTCACATCTCATCGTCCGCTTTATTTGCGGCTGAATGTCTTGCTTGCTGCTGTGTGCACCAGGATGGCTGGTGTGCAAGTTTCCAGGAATCCTGTCTCTGCCTCCTGTCTCGCCATAGCAGCTTCATGTGGGTCCTGGGAATTGGAACTCAGGTGCTCACACTTGCGTAGAAAGCTCTTTAACCTACTGAGTCATCCCCTCCCCTCATATCTGCTGTCCTTGTGCAATATAATGTCTACGAGACTCTTCCATGCTGCCACCTATGTGTTCCCCCAACACACAAAGCGTCCCATTGTATTGGTTACTACCATTTAGTTATGTCTTCACCTGCTGGTGAGCACTTGGGCAGTTTGCCATGGTGAATGAAACTGTACAAACATCCAAGCACCTCCCTCCATGGACAGATGCTCTCAGATCTCTTCTTGTGGGTAACTCCCAGGAGGCAGAATGGCTGGCTCAGAAGTGTGTTGACGTTTCAAGAAATTGCCAGACGTTTCTTTCCAAAGTGATTTCACTATTTGTATACCCACAAAGTAGTGAGTGTCCGGTTCTGCACCTTTGCCTACTGACATCCCTGCCTGTCTTCGCCAGGGTTGCTATTGCTGTGATGAAGCACCATGCTCAAACCACTTGGGGAGGAAAGGGTTACTCGTCTTACACATCCACATCCCATTCATCACTGAAGGAAGTCAGGACAGAAAAGCTAAGGCAGAAACATGGAGGTAGGAGACAATGCAGGCCGTGGAGGGTGCTGCTTACTGGGTGTCGCTCAACCTGCTTTCTTATAGAACCTAGAGATGGCACCACCCACGACGACCCCTCCCCACCGATCGTTAATTGAGAAAATGTCCCACAGGCTTTCCCTACAGCTCAGTCTCTTTTCTTTCTCTTCTTCCTTCTTTTGTTGGGGGGGTGGGAGATAGAGGTAGGGAGAGTGGAGACAGGGTTTCTCTTTGTAACCCTGGCTGGCCTGGAACTCTGTAGAACAGGCTGGCCTCGAACTCACAGAGATCTGCTTGCCTCTGCATTGCCGAGAGATAGACTTAAAGGTGTGCTTCCCAACTACCCTGCCCCACCACCCAGTCTTAAGGAGGCGTTTCCTTATTTGATGCTCCTCTCAGATGACTCTAGCTTGTCTCAAGTTTTCATAAAGCTGGCCAGCACACTTTCTTTCCCCACTGGATTCTTTAAAGCAGCATCACGGAAGTCTGGTTTACATACAAGAAAAAAAAAAAAAACCATCGTTCCAATGGTACAGTGTAGCGATAAACTGCATATGCTCATGTGAACCTCACTACGAACGCAAACTAGATGGAGAACACAGCTGTCACCCTAGAAACGTGCCCCCTCTGGAATCAGTCCCTGCTCTGCTCCACACCTAACGGAATCATGGCTGCCTTGCCTTACATCCCTGCAAACCTGCCTTTTCTGGGTATTGGAAGCAGATGGAGGTCTTTTGTCTCAGGGTTCTCTAGCTAGCTACAAAGTTTCTGAGGTGCCTCCCTGGTTTAATCTGTCTGTCAATGGCTATGGAATTTGGAATCTGTTACCTAACTAACCAGTTAGCTCACCATAGCTTCATGGTATTGGTTAAGGGCTCCTTGTTCTGGAAGGAAACATTTCCTTTTCAGCACGAGTGTGTGTTTCTTGCTTCATGTTGCAGAATTGCCAAGTCCCATGGTGGGGACGCTGCACACACACCCCTAGCTTAGAAACCCTATTTTAATAACAATGGGCAGCAAGGAAACCTACTTAGTTGTTGACTTGGAGAAAGATACTATGTTTATCAGACCAACAGCAAATGCCTTACAGACGAGAAAGCCATCAATCTTCCAGAGGCATTGGTGATATCGTCTATATAAAGCTTCCCTTCTCCTTTTCCTTCTTCAGTGATGAGATTATAGAGGTAAAACACTGCATATGCCAGACTTGGGCTTTTGGAACCTCAGATCCCACCCCCGGTGACACACTTCCTCTAATAAGGCCACAACTACTTTAACGAGGTCGTACCTCCTATTTCTTCTCAAGTAGTGCCACTCCCTAATGACTAAGCATCCAAGTATTTGAGTCCCTGGAGACCATTCTCATCCAAACCACAACAACAGGGAAAGAAAAATATCCTACGTATAGCACAATTATTTTATTTTTATTTTTCGGTGTTTTGAGGCAGGGTTTCATCACATAGCCTGGCTACATATCAAGTTTGAGGCCAGCCTAGGATGTGGGAGACTCTGTCCCTAAATAAACAAACTAATGAACCAATTAGTGTTTTTAAAGGTGGCTTTTCTAGGTCCTTTGAATTTCCGTATAAAATTTAGGAAAAACTTGTTGAGAAGGGGAGAGGTTGAGGGGTCTTTCATCCTTTGCATCAGTGTTGTGCAGTGTTTAACCTCTGCCACTTTCAACAGTAGCTTTCTTGCTGCTACTGTTCTATTGACCCTTGTCTTTGGATCCTTGTTGCTAAAATATAGAAGAAAATAATGTTTTTGTATCACTGCTTTCCCTTCTTCTTCCCTCTTTCTCCCTTTTCCTTTTTCAGTGCTGAGGATTGGGTGTTTTTCCCCCTGTGGTCCAGCAACTGACTTGTTAACCTGAGTAGGCTGATGGCTTCTTTGAGATTTCCTCCGTGCAATGCGGCATGACCTATGGAGGAGCACAGTGTTACCGCTTCCTCTCCATCCTGACACATTTATAGAAAGCAATATTCTTGTCTTGCTCCTGATAGCAGGAAGAAAAGTATTTAGCATTGGAATTTTATATAGTATTAGTGGGTAACATTGACCTTCAAGGATTTTTAGAAACATAGCAAATAGGACAACACACACCTCCATGATAAAAAAAAAAAAAAATCCTCTGCCTGTCCACTTGGCTTAAGTAAACTCAGGCACGATAGTGAATCCGAGTATCTTTTTTTCAAATTGGGAAACATCGGAGGGTAGAATAAAGATGTAGTGTACGTGGTATATGTTACATATCATGCATATGGTTGTGTCCGATCGAACGGTAAAGCAGTAAATGATTACTCTGATGACATCAGCAAGGCTGATCCATCAGTGAGCTGGGATGGAGAGAGCTTGGATGCTGCATAGGAGACGCTGGTAACATCACAGCGATACCCAGTGGCTTTCTGTCGGCGTGAAGGACTTTACCTTCCTCTGAGGGCTGGGAAATCCAGGCTCCCTGAACTGGCGTGATCTGTGTAGAATGTGCTGCTGGAGAGACTGAGACCGATTACAGACATGCATTAGGGGAGGGCGAATTCCCTTTAGCATGAGACGAGAGGTCGAGATATTACATTAGCCAAGTGTCCCAGCTGCCTTCCTCATTCAATATTCATGCTAAAATCCCTGTCCATCAACAGGAACAACCCCTTCCTGCTCAGGCCTGTGAGAGAGAAGCTGTGTAGGCTGCTCCGTGCAGGGTAGGATGGCCGGGACTTGGTTTTGCTGTGTGTGCGGTGGTGAGCGTGTGCTCAGTGTTGATATTCAAGTCGCTCCTTTGTTCGTCTTTTGACAGAGCGGGTGCCTTGGAAGGTGGTGGGTGGCTCTGCTTGGCAAACTTCAGTGCCCACGAAACCTAACTGTGGGCCTTGTAAAGACATATGTTTGAGGGCTAGAGAGCCCTCTTGGTGGTTGGGAGAGAGAGAGCCCTTGCTGTTTCAGCAGAGGACCAGAGTTTAGTTCCCAGTACCTGTGTTAGATGGCTCACAATTACCTGCAATTCCAGCTCCAGGAGATCTGAAACTTTCTTCTGGCTTCTCTCTCACACACACACAAAAGTAAAATACATCTTTTGTTTTATTTTGAGACAGGGTCATTATATATATAGTCCTGGCTGGCTTGAAGGAACTCACTCTGTAGTCCAGGTTAGCCCAAAGGAACTCACTATGTAGACCAGGTTGGCCTGAAGGAACGCACTATGTAACCCTGACAGCCCTCAAATGAGATCCTTCTGCCTCTGCTTTCCTGGAATAAAAATGCATGCGTCACCACACCCAGACACATCTTTTTTTTTTTATATGTAGATTTTCTGGGTTTCCATTGTTACCCCAAATCCCGCTGACTCAATAGGTGACAGTGAGGTTTCAGGGAGTGGACAGTAGCTGATTTCAACACACGTTGCTCTCAGCCCAATCCCTGAGAAACCCTGAAGTGATGAAGAGTTCAGAGTTCTGGGACAGATGGCTTTGTCGAGTGGCCTTGGAGGTGTAACCTAACCTTAAACTTTTCACCTGAGCCAATGATCAGAGGCTTGGAGTGAGACTTGAATGAGATAAGGCCGGGGGGGGGGGTGTCATGGGAGTGGGAGGGGGATGAGCATGGGGCAGGTGGGCAGGGGAAGGACAGGAGAGCTGGCATACACCTTTAGCCTCAGCATTCTTGGTTTTTTCTTCTTTCGAGACAAAATCTATCTCGGGCTGGCCTCCGTCTTGCAGTGGAGAATGACCCTAGCTGGATTTTCAGGTTTGTGCCACACGCCAGTTTACATGGTTCTGGGGAGAGAACCCAGAGCTGCTTGCAAAAAAAAAAAAAAAAAAAAAAAAAAAAAAGCTCTGGCATTATCAGTATAATAATGACCTTCCCTCCCTCTCCCTCCCCCTACCCCCTCCCTCCCTCCCCCCCACAGTATAAGCTGGAGTATAGCAAAGAGTTACTTTGTCTCAGAAGGTTTGGCTTGGCAGACGCACAGAGACCACATTTCCCCCAAGGAAGCCTGTGAAGATTGGGTGCAGGGGCCTAGTGGGGTTAGTGGACAAACCAGGTTTCCTTTACAGAATTTCAGGGGTTGGTGTGACCTGCCTTTCTGTCACTGTGCTCCCCTCCAGGGGTGGAGCTTGCAGAGACAGTGTGTGTGTGTGTGTGTGTGTGTGTGTGTGTGTGTGTGTGTGTGTGTATGGGGTGGGGGGGGAGGGGTGTGTGTTGGAGGTCAGGAAGCAGGACCTTGAGGAAGAAGGCAAACTGACCCAGTTTCCTGACCTGGTCTCTGTCTGGTAAGCAGACGGTTTTTGCACATGTCAGGTAGTTTCTGCCAATTTCAGTTTCTTATCTGTGAAGTAAAGATAAATTGTCTGTGGGCCTTGTGGCTTTAGCACTTTGCACATGGCCTCCCTCCAGGTTCCCATACAGGAGTGGGGATCCATGAAACAAGATTTGCTAACGTGGTTAAAGAATTTATTCAAGGTCATGGGGCCAGCATGGACTTGAATTTAGAGTCCAGAATGGAGTCAGGGATGGCGAAGACTGGGCCACCCTCCTTTCAGGACAGCAAAGGGAACTCCAGAGGCGCTCCTGGTACAGTTAGAGACCCACAGAGGCTCAGTAAGGCCTGTCTGGTGGCTCTTGGGTCCTCATGTAGCACCCTTCTCCTTAGGAACAGGGTCAGCACGACAGGGTCTCATGAACTTGATGAGTTGAGGAATTTCTTAGTCAACCTCGCTAAGAAACTCTAAGCAAAACTAAAATAATGCTTCTATACTTCATGGTTGAGTTTATGAAAAGGTGTGTGGGCCTCTAGTTTCCTTGTCCTGCTTCAGGAGAGAGAAGGGGGAGAGAAGAGAGGGGCAGAAGTTAGGAGGGAGACTTACTTATGAGTCCGTCCAATGTCATTCAATTCAAAGTACAGACGGCCTCCAACTTACAATGCTTAGACATGACTTTATTTTACAACAATGAAAAGCAATATGCGTTATTCAGCAGAAATCGGGCTTCAGGTTCTAGACGATCTAGTCCCAGGCTGTGGCGCGATACTCTCTCGTGATGGTCAGCCCAAGTATCTGAGTACATTTAAGGCAGACAAACTACAATGTTCAGGACATTAGGAATACTCAATGAGTTTGGGTATGATGTTTTCAATGTCTAGTATATTCATCAAAATAAGGACATTGTCAAAACTTGAGAAGCATCTAGAGTTACCATGGAAAATGCGTGTACCTTAGGGAATGATTTTTCTGATGGTTTGTTTGTTTTGAGACAGGATTACCCCTAAGTTGCTAGGATGGCCTCAAACTCAAAATCCTCCTTCCTTAGACTTCTGAACCCTGTGATTAAAGCCAAGAGCCATCAGACTCGGCAAGCAGACTATCTTATCAACCATAACAACGGTCAGGTTGTTTTTTTTGGGGGGGGGTATAAAATGTGTGCAGAAGCCCTTGGGTATTGGGCCCTGTAATGCCTAGTTAACACTACCCCTCCCCTGTCAGCATTACTGTGAGCTCGCCTGGGCTTTCTGTAAAAAGAAGGACAAGACTGTAGCAAGGACAGCTGCTGGCTGTGATGGCTTACCGTCATGTCTAACATGACATTTCCAAACTTGAAAGAAGCTTTTTAAAAAAGAATAAAGATTCTTAACATCAAATTTCAGGGGACCCTGGGACCTCCCTGGCCAACTCCTAACATCACAGAAGAAGGACCAGAAAGTGGATGGGACCTTCAGCATTTCAGTGGTGAGGAGCTCATGGTCCCCGCACCCCTCACTGTGGAACGGCTGGCAAGCCATTGTGGCTGAGGGATCAAGGTACAACTGCTTGTAAGTTACCCACGACTAAGAAATCTTCCACCCGTGCTCATGAAAGCTTCAAACTTAAACTCAGTGGGTCACATAGGCAAGACAGGAGAGAAGAGCTTGGTAGGTAGAATGGATGAAGCAAGGGAGTGAGGGAGAAGGGGAAGGAGATTCATTCCGTACACCTATGAAATTGTCAATAGTAAGAAAGGGTTAATTAAATCAATAACAACAAAGCCAGATTCTGGCCTCACACTTGTCCGTGTGCTCACCACCACCATCACCACCACCACCCCACCCCACCTTGGCGACCTCATTCTCCCTCTCACAACTGCCAAACTTTGTCCCTCCTTTCCACAGAGGCTTAGGGAGTCTGCAAGGACTCAGGGTGAGGGTGGTCTCAGCCACTCCACTATCCTCTTAACATCCTCATGTAAATATAACCTCCAATACCCCCTTTCAAAGAGTGCTGCCCCAGACTCTCCTACAGAGATTCCTAGAAGATACTAGGACAACCTGTTCACATCTTCCTTCCCAGGCCCTCCACAGTCAGCAAGTGCTCTGTTGCCTCACCACTGGCTAGGTGTCACCCCCACCTCCTCCTCCCTCCCCCTTCCCTCCCCTCCTCCTCCCTCCCTCCTCCCTCCCTCCCCCTCCCTCCCTCTCTTCCCTCCCCTCATTAGACAGGGTCTTGTGCACTCCAAATGGACCTCAGATTCACTACACAGCAGAACATGACCTTGACTTTCCCATCCTCTCCTCCACCTCCCTAAGTGCTGGGATGACAGATGTTCACCATCTTACCTGGGTTGTGTGCATATCAAACCCAGGAGTCCTGGACGCTCGGCAGTCACCAGCAGAGCCACACGCCCAGTCCCATGTTTCTTGGCTCAGCCTCTCTGTGCCCTACCTTCTGCTTACAATCTTGGCGGCGAGCTACTTACTCTGATTTTAACTGGACCCAGACCAAGACTGTAAGGAAGTCTCTCCGATGATGAGATACTTTAAATCGGGTGCAAATTATGGTCATTGCCTGGAATCAGTGCCCCCAGACCCTGCTGGCATCCTCAAATGTTTGTTAAGGGAATTCTGTGGTGGTAGCAAAGTTCACCCAATTATCTCTCTTTGGCACATCAACATAATTTCCAGAGGCATGCGACACATCCTGGAGAAGCCTTGCTTGGATTAAAAGTTTGGGGGCAGGAGAAAGGAAGACAGATTAGTAGCGAAATGAAAGCAATTACACACACACACACACACACACACACACACACACACACACACACTGTACTATACTTACAGCATTTCTACCTAGGAGGGATGTTGTCCTTGTGTCATGTGACCACAGCTCACACAACAGCCCTGTAAGGCAGAGGTTGTTATCCCTGTCATTTGAATAAAGATTCTGAACTAGACTTAGTGGAGCACGCCTTTAACCCCAGCACTCAGGAGGCAGAGGCAGGTGGATGTCTGTGAGTTCCAGACCAGCCTTGGCTACAGGACGAGTTCCAGCAAAGCGAAGGCTTCATGGAGTAACCCTGTCTCCAAAAACCAAAAATCAGGTTCTCAAATGTAGAAAGCCTCGATATTTTTCCCAAATCAAGACACAGACGATAAAAGCAAATTGAAATCTCCACTTTGGGCTGTCTCCAAAACCCCTGCTCCTTTCATAATTTCTGGTGCTACACAACCTTCTCAGGTTATCTCATATAGCTAGAAAAAACCTAGGTCTTGAATCCCCAAACTGAACTTTTAGGGGCTATCCTCCTCCACCTTCAGTTTAGAATTCATCTTCCTGCACTGGGGGTGGATCTAAGTTGGTGGAAGGCTCACGTACTGAGCCTAAAGCCCTGGCTTTTATCACCAGCACCACATAAAACAGTTATGGTGGGTTAAATCTGAAATCCCCGAAGTCTGGGAAGTGGAAGCAAAACTGGGTCATCCTTGGCTACATAGGCAGTTGAAGGCCAGGCTGGAAACCCTAAACGAAAGAAAAAGTCTCCAAAAGAAAAAGTAACCTCTTTCCTTCTGGCTTCACAGAACCCTGAGGCAGATGTCTGCTTTTGAGACACAGGTGACTTACATGGTTTGAGAGGCAAAGCATTCGCCCCATTCATAGGCGTGCACGACTTGAAACCCACAGAGATCCTCTGCGGAGGGAGATGCCTGGGTTCATGACTGCCTGTGGCTACTCACTGGCTCCAAGCAGCCCTAGGAGCTCAGGGCAGTAAGCCTGAGCTCTGCAATTGCTTCCAAGAGACTCTTACGGACCTGGTGTTTAAAGCTTCTCATAGTTAAATATGTGTGTGTATGTGATTTTGTGTGTGTGTGTGTGTATGTGTGTGTGTGTTGTTGTTGTTGATGATGATGATGGTGGAGTCCATTCCCATTCTTTAGTGGTTGGCTTCTGGGAAACTTGTTGGAGTGGGGACTGGGGATACAACTCAGCAGAAGGGCAAGCACTCAAGCTCGAGTACATGGTTCAAATCCCACCTCTTCCCTCCCTGAAAATAAGACCCCAGTTTTGCTTTTTGGTTTGCACATCAATAACTGAGCGAAATCTAAAGTTGTAAGGGGAGGTTTCCAGTGAGCAGAGGAGGGTGAGTCAAGTGGAAACATTAGACGGGAGTTCACTCTTAGGAGATAAACCTCAATAACTCATGTACAGCAAGAAAATAAATGCCTCAGTTAGTAAGTGCCCTAAAGTTCTTGCTTTTAATCTCCCTTCCTTCCTCCTCCCGCCTTCACACACACACCCCGTAGAGATTCATTTAAGGATTTACTGTCGGCCAGCAGCTGACCAAGATGGAGCTCTCCTTAGCATTGTTAGCATTCTGTCTAAGCTCCGCCCCACGGTTACCTGGCAACAGTCAGGTGTTGCTGACTCACCATAAAAGGGGCGGCTCGCTCCTCCTCTTGCTCTCTTGCCCTCTTGCTCTAGCTCTGTCCTCTCACCCCTTCCCCCCATCTCTCCTCACTTACCCCCTCTATGCTCACCCCCCACCCCCCCGCCACGTGCTCATGGCCGACTTCTGTTTCTCTACTCTCTTTCTCTGCCTTTCTCTGTCTCTACTACACTCTCAGCTCCCCTCTCCATGCCTGTCCTTCATGGGGAAGGGATGCCTCAGCATGGGCCCGCGGGGGCACCCCCTTCCCACACACCTTACCGCACCTCCACCAGACGTATTCCTTCTCTCTTTATTTTTATAAAACACAGCACTGATGACCTCTCTTCTAACATCTTTAGGACTCTGGCGCAGCCCAGAAAGAAAACTGCCAGATGGAGTCCTGGGAACAGTCATGGTCCCCTTTCAGGCTCCTCGCATGAAGTATTGCTCAGCGGGTTTTCAGAGCAGAGCTGAAAGTCCCAAACAGCCCAAAGCAGGAAGGGACGTGGATGAGGGTTGGGAGCACAGAAGCTGGAAGAGAAGCCAGTATAATTTGATGAACTTAAACAAAAAAGCAAGTTTCCATCCCGTTTTGTGTGTTCTGGGGAGGAGGGGCCTCAAACCAGGGCTGCGCACCTGTGGATTCTGGACGCCTGGCTGCTGAGTGTAGCCCAGTTAGAAACACATGGGTGCTGTGCTCTCTGAAGTAAGTGGCCACTGCTTCTCCACAGAATCAGGAGTACAGGAAGGTTCAATGTGGGGCCTGGGAGTGACGGGGAATGCTTCGCCTCAGGAGTCCCAGAGACACACGGTTCATGAAGCTTTTACACAATCTACCTCAGAGGAGCAAAAGACATGGTTTTGATTCAGAAGTTAATCACTGAAGACTAACAAGGCCGTATCATGACTAAGCTTCCAAGAAAATAAAAGTGAAGATTCCACACGTGCGACAACAGGTCACACGTCAGGCGGGGGCTTGAGAAGGGATTGGAGGGGTGCGGGAGCCCCGGATGCTGCAGAGAGCAACAGAGAAGGGTTTGTCAGGGCAGTGTTTTCTTGGCTGGTTGCTGTCCGGACGCCTGCGTTGCCACGGGCCCAAGCTTCTTTAGGACGCAGATGTGAGGGCTCGCTAGGTAGGAGCAGCTAGGTAGGAAGCACCCGCTGCTCAAGTCTGGGAACGCCCTCTTACGGTGTGGTCATGCGCCCAGACCTCTGCGGCTACCGAGTATTGGGACGGAGGATCCCTGATCTTGCTGGCCGCTATCCTAGCTCCTGGTTCAGTGAGAGACCCTGTATCAAGAGGGTCAAGGTGAAGTGACAGAGCAGGACATTGGATTCTTTGGCTGCCAGACTCACATACCACGCTCTCATATACCACAAACATATACCTTATCTAATAATTAAAAAAAAAAATTCAGATGCCTCAGCTCTGAGTCAGCTTCTGAGGATGGTCCCTGGGCTCTAACTGGTTACACACTCCTTAGTTTTCTTAATTACTGGTTGATGGGGAGGGCTCGGCACACTGTGAGTTTCATAAGAAAGCAGGCTGAGCAAGCCATGGGGAGCAAACCAGTGAGCAGCACCCCTCCATGGCATCTGCATCAGCTCCTGCCTCCAGGTTCCTGCCCTGTGTGAGCTCCTGCTCTGACTTCCGTCTGTGATATGGAAGTGTAAGTCAACTAAACCCTTTCCTCCCCAAGTTGCCTTTGGTCATGGTGTTTTACCACAGCAATAGAAACCCTAACTAAGACAGAAATTGACACCAGGATTGTGGGTATTGCGATGACAGACCTGGCCATGTTTTAGGGAGGATCACGAAAGGACCTTGGAAATTGGGGCTCGAAGAGCCATTGGTTGTTGAGAGCTCAGCGAGCTGTTCCGTGGGAGCTCAGAAGATAAGAATGTTGAGAGCTGTGCAAACAATGGAGTCCTGAATTGTGTGGAGTTTCAAAAGGAAGCAAGGACTCTACTAGGACATTTGTCATAAGACTTTGTGGTGTCAGCTAGGGTTTTAAAAAACAAAACACAACAACGGCTGTTATTAAGAAGAGACCAAGGACCTGGCAGCAAAGTGGCACATACCTAATGCCAGCACTTGGGAGTCAGAGGCAGGAGGATGGATATATGAGTTCAAGGCCACCCTGATCTACAGAGTGAGTTCTAGGACAGCCAGGGCTACACAGAGAAACCCTGTCTCAAAGAAGGAGGAGGAAGAAGAAGAAGAAGGAAGAGGAAAGGAGGAGAGGAGGAGGAGGAAGGAAGAAGGAAGAGGAGAGAGAGAGAGAGAGAGAGAGAGAGAGAGAGAGAGAGAGAGAGAAGAAAATAAGAGACCAGATGAAACCTTCTGAGAAGTGTTTCCTCAGGGTCAGCACTCAGAAGCTGTGTTTCAGAGGTGGCCAAGGTTGTACCTTGCGCTGGCAGCCAAACTTGGTAGAGGAAGAGCCACCAGGTGGTGTTGGTTTTAAAGGCATGAAGGGGTCATGGAATGTAGCTGGGGTGTCAGTACCATGGAATGACCACCAAGAACAGCAGCAGTGGAGCAGAGCCAGCTGGGGCCTGCAAGCCAAGCTGTGTGTGCTACAGAGAAGTGATCCTGGCCCTCTGGAGAATCCCAGAGCTTGTGGGTGGGTCCCAGACAGTGGATATTTAATTATTTACACAGCTGGAGTTTGGCTTTGCTTTGTTCCGATTGTGACTGTGCCTTGTTCTACCCTCTTGAAGTAAGAGTTTAATTTATTTTTGATTTTACAGGAGCCTACTCTGCACTTTTAAAGAGATTTTGAAATTTTACAGCGACTTTGAATTTTAAAAGTGAACTGAATTTCAAGATTTTTTTAAAATGATTTTTTGTTCTATTTTTTATTTTATGTGCATTGGTGTTTTGATTGCACGTGTGTCTGTGTGGGGGTGTCAGATCCCCTGGAATTGAAATTATAGACAGTTGTGAACTGCCATGTGGTTGCTAAGAATTGAACTCAGGTCCTCTGGAAAAGCAGCAAGAGCCGTGTCTCTCCAGCCCATCCAGAGAATGTTTATCCTGTAACCTTGATGTTAATGTGTGAAGGGGGAAGGTTTGCTCTGGTTCGCAGTTTCAGTCAAAACACAAAGGTTTGTTCCCCTAATGTCAGCCAAGAAATAAAAGAGGGGATGGGGCACAGGATGCATCTCCCTGGTACCCCCCACCCCCAATTCTACATCCTTTTCCTAGACCACGCCTCCAGACATTTCCATGATCCAGGGCAGCATGATTTGCTGAGGAAGAAGCATCAGTACTTAAACCTCATGTGTGTGCATGTGTGCTCACATGTGTGCGTGTGTGTGTGTGTGTGTGTGGTAGGTATGTGTATTTGTGTGTGTGTATGTGTGAGTGTTTGAGTGTGTACGTGTGTGGTATGTGTGTGTGGTGTGTGTATGGTATGTATGTCATATTTAATTTTCCTGATCTCCCTACAGGGTGGATGTGTAGAGTATGTGATATAAAGGAGAGGTTACATTATTTGCCTAAAATCACAAGTGCATGAATTTGAACCAAAATATTCCCGGGTCATAAACAAACAAATGAACAAACCTTATGTCCTGGTTTGCATCAGTCTTTTGTCTTCATCTTAGCGGACATAATTATTCTCACCACTTTACATCCAGCACTGTGCTTCAAGAATGGCAAGAAGCACTTCCCATCAGCCCACTCATAATCCCTTTTGTATTGGATGCAATGGCTTCTCCTCTGGGCCAATGCAAAGCCAAGGAGCACAAGCAGAAGACAAAAGGAATGAAGGAGGGTTCTCTACTCCTCAAGACAGCCACAGCAGTACTCTCCTCAGAATTTAAAGCTAAGGGATTTTATTGAGGAAATCTACACACACACACACACACACACACACACACACACACATACACATAAACATACTTTCACAGGCACACACACATACATGCTTGCACATATACATACACACATGTACATGCACACAATTTATACACATACATGCATGCACATGCACACACACATGTGCACATATACTCTCACACATACACTGCATACACACATACACACATACACATGCATGCACATGCACACACACATACTCTCACACACATACGCATGCACACACACATACACAAACACTCACATGTACACACACATATATACATGCCTGCACATATACATGCACATGCATGTACATGCACACACATACATGTACATGCACACACATACATGCACACATGTACACATGCACGCATACGCTCATGCACACACATACATGCTTGTACACACATGTACATGAACATACATTCACACACATGCACACACATACATATGCACACAAACATATGCACATGCATACACATGCACACATGCATACACATTCTCTCTCTCTCTCACACACACACACACACACACACACACACACACACATTTATATAAGAAAGCAGGTGTAAGGAGCAGATCCATTTCTGCGAATGCTCAGTACAAGATCACAAATCAGGTACTCAAAAGAGGAGGAGGCAGACATGTTCCCTGTAAATTTCTCCAAAGAGTCTTAGTTGAAACAAAAGAGCAGCCTTGGAAACAGGTTAAGTCTTTTGTTTTTAAATTACTTACATCGTGTGTCTCTGTCTCAGTGTGTGGGAGGTGCACACTCTTGCAGGAGGCATGGATGGGGTCAGAGGGCAACTGATGGACTCTGCTCTCTTTCACCTTGTGGGTCCCAGGGCTCAAACTCAAGTCTTCAGGCTTGGTGGCCCGCGTACCTGCCGAACCACCTGGCCAGCCATGTTAATAATCTTTTTTTTTTTTGGTTCTTTTTTTCGGAGCTGGGGACCGAACCCAGGGCCTTGCGCTTCCTAGGTAAGCGCTCTACCACTGAGCTAAATCCCAGCCCCAATAATCTTTTTTAAGGAGGGCAGTTTTCTCCTTATAAATGTGAAGTTTATCCTTAAAAGTTACTGCCTATTTAGCTACTAAGTTACTTAGCTACTAACTCTGCAATGGAATTCAGAACACACTGTCAGAAACATTGTACCTGACATTTGAGAAACAGAGAACCAGGAAGGTCATCCCTCACCTCCCCTTCACCTTCCTGTCTGAGCCAGCCATAAAGGGATGCTTGACCCTCCTCTGAAGGTCATAAGGCCTGGGGCTCCTTCCTCCCCACATTTGAAGGCAGGGAATACTGCACAGGGATAAAGGAAAGAAGCTTAAAAGACCTCGCCAAATTTCCTCCAGTTTATCACTGTTAAATCACATTATCTGTGTTCAATTCCATTCTCTACCGAGACCCACTTCTTCCTCAAACACAGGCATAAAAATACATGAACTTCTCTGTTTCATTTGGATGAACTCCCCTTCACACTCACTCGGTGCTGCGGATTGAATTCGGGGCTTTGCACAGGCCAGGCCTCTGTGCCTCTTCTAGTCTTCATTTCCCAAGACCCTTCCTGTATTACTAGAGCCTTCTATTAAGTACATCTGCTTGCCTTTGCCTGGCTTGTCCGTCTTTTGCTATTTAAATACCCCAGCTATGAACCCAAGAGGTTTTCATTTCATCCACATCTGAAATAAACTATCTTTTCTCTCTGGAAGAAACACTCACAACTCTTCCCTTAATGAGTTGGTCTTTTTGATTTTCTTACGTACCTTGGTTTCTGCATTCTACTAAGCGTAACTGGGCGTTGTCTGTGCCAGGGCTGGCTAGTAGAACTAGACTAGCAAGCTGTGTGTATGTAATAGAACATATTCTAGCGGCCACATTTAAAAAGTTTTTTAAATTTTATTTGCACTGGTGTTGTGTTCTGCCTCCATGTATATCTGTACAAGGGTGTCAGGTCCCCTGGTACTGGAATTACAAACATTTGTGAACTGCCATGTGCGTGCTAGGATTTGAACCAGGGTCCCTTGGAAGAGAAGCCAGTGCTCGTAACTGCTGAGCCATCTCTCCAGCCTTAAAAATATGTTTTAAAAAGTGAAATTAAAGTTAATAGTACATTGTGATTAACCAATAAATTAAAATATTGTGTTTTAGATTGGTCATTGGTTTGATTTTTTTTTTTCTTTATTCATTTGCGACTTGGACTCACATAGCTAAGGCTGGTCCCAAACCTGCCAGGTAGCTGAGGATTACTTTGAATTTCTGATCCAGATTGTGTGTGTGTATGTGTGTGTGTGTGTGTGTGTGTGTGTGTGTAAATTAGAAGATAGAATGAGGAGTCAGTTTTGTTTGATTTTTTCCTTTCTTTCTTTCTTTCTTTCTTTCTTTCTTTCTTTCTTTCTTTCTTTCTTTCTTTCTCTTTTCTTTTGGTCCTGGCTACACTGGAACTCACTGTGTAGACCAGGCTAGCTTTGAACTCACAGAGCTCCTCCTGCATCTGACTCCTGAGTGCAGGGACTAAAGTCTCTGCGTCAACACAGCCCGCCTCCTTCTGCTTTTCTATGGGTTCTGGGGATCCAGTTCAGTGAAGCATGCACTGAGCCTGCTATGCCAAGGCCAACATTATGAATGAGACATTTTCTTTATTTCTGTCTTCAGTCTTCCTAGTCCAGACTTCCCATGTTTCAAAGGGTCAGTAGACATAATCTGTGGTCACCATACCGGGTTACACAAGCCCACACGCGGAAATAGCAGAAGCATTTGATAACATAAGCCAAAAAGGATTGCCTACGTTAATGATGGATTTTGGAGGATTATTTATACACAGGCTTTTGGCTCCACAGTCACTCAGGTCACTGGGCCTCGTGCCCCTAGGTTCCAC
Organism: Rattus rattus; assembly: GCF_011064425.1. Lineage (NCBI taxonomy): Eukaryota > Metazoa > Chordata > Mammalia > Rodentia > Muridae > Rattus > Rattus rattus. The sequence goes on from NC_046164.1 coordinate 16,480,443, forward strand.
TGTAGCTAACTGTGGGAAAGTGGCCCCCCAGCCCCCAACTCTGCTGAGTCTCTAGTGAGGAGCCCTTCCTGGACCTGCTTGCACAACATCTCCAGGTGTTTCCACTTATCTCAAAGGGAAGGTTGTGAAGTTTACAACACAGAAGGTCATTTAAATTCCTGGACAGGGTAAAAAGTAATTATTACATGTGCTTCATGGTACATGGGAAGGGCGGATGGTGAAACCCCGTAAACAATGGGCTGATGTTGTAATTCCTAAAAGGCTGCAAATCTAAACAAAAGTTAATATTGACAAAGGTGAGAAAGGCATTGTGGGAGACTTTGGGCCAGAGGTTAGTAGGTCCAGTTTTCCCTTCGCATGCTTCCCAATGGATTCTTTCTCCCATGTTTGGAGATTGGTTGGGAGGAGTTGGAAACATACTACTGTGTGGTGAGTGACAAGATAGAGACAAGCTTGTGCACGCTGAAGGTACTGTCAAAGGCAGGTTCTGACCCACGGCTTGCTGATCCCAGCTTGAGAGCTATGGAGTCAGTGCTGGGGTGAGCAGGGTCTGGGGGCGACATTTCTTGATCCAGTAGGAGGAACCTCTGACATCATAGAGGCTGAGCTGAGAGAGCCACCATCTCATTGTCTGCCGACCGAGACCTCAGTTCATATCTCCAGAGTGTATGCTGGGACCGAGGGTGCAGTGGGGACCGAGGGTGCAGGCAGGGGAGGAACAGCCCTTGTGTGACTCTTTCTCCTCCTGAGCTGGCCTTTACCCGCCATTCATGGCCACCTACATGACAATGTTGATGCCTTTTATCCTTGTATTTAGTTCGAGTTATATCCCTACTAGCTCGTATGTGTGTAGACATGGTACCTGCACCCCAGGGGACAGGGTGGGGAGCCACCCACAGCACATATTCCAGCTGAAGAGTTCATCAAGGTAAGACAAACATGGGAGACACAGATGGCTCCCTGGGCCGTAAGTTAGGGTTTAACCCTTAGAGAGTGGAGGGGTAACAGCGTGCATCTCCCCTGGATCCTCAGAAACACTTGAGAGCTTTCTTTTTACACCTTTTAGGTTTATTGTTTATTTTATGTGTATGAGTGCCTGGATGCATGCATGTCCATCACCTGTGTGCACAGAGGAGGTCGGAAGAGGAGGTTGGATCCCTTCGCCCTGTAGTTATGAATGGTTGTGAATCACCATGTGGCTGCTGAGAACCAAACCCAGGACCTCTGCAGGAGCAGCCAGAGCTCTTAACCATTGCCTGGCTCTCCAACCGCTCAAGGAGGCTTTTGACAGGACACAGTTTTGTCTGGATTTGAGGACCAGACCCACTCCGTCCCAGCTGGAATGAGAAACCTGACTGACCGTGGTTCTTCAACGCCTTCACGTTGGGACAGGCAGGTGGGTGAGAGCAAAGGAGGGGAAGGGAGGAGGAAGAGAGGAGGTGGGGAGGGGAAGGGAGGAAGAGGGGAGGGGAGGAGGAAAGAACAGGAGGGGGAGGGGAGGAGAGTCTGAGTTTCCTCACAGAGGCCAGGAAGCCCCACACGTTTCTTGATTGATCTTGAATCAGCTCTTGTGGGATTATCCCTCAGTCGTGGGAGTCTGTGCTTGAGAGAAGTACCAGGATGCCATGAAGGGGATGCAGAAGGACCCATGGTATCTTCCATCCCAACAACTCTCAACAATTGGACATCTCAACCAAGACACAAGCAGACATGTCCAGGGCCACTCTGACGAAGTTCAGGCAGAGTGGACAGGGTCTGTACTGGGTTAGCCCACCTGTGGGGGTTGCATCCAGTCTCGATCCGCTCTACCTGAGCCTCCTCCTCCTTACTCAGGGCTGTAGCTAGCTCCCCACAGGTAGAGCACGCTCCCTTGCCATTGGCTGACTGAGGGAACGAGAGGCTCCATTGCTCTGCAGCACACTCAAGCCCACGCTGAAGCCAAAGACCCTCTGGGCTCCTTGATATTGTGAGTGGCATTTAAAAGCTAGTTGGGGCAATAGTGTCTGGCCTACATGGCCCTTTGTTCTTTCCAGACCTAGCACTGAGGGAAAAGGAGTTGGTTTTTGTAGGTTGAGGTCATTTTAGGTGAAGGCAGGTACAGGATAGAAAGAGGCCTGTCATTGGACGAGATGGAAGGATGGGCAGGAGAAAAGTTTTAGAGGCAGAGGAGGCTGGAGTAAGGGGAGGGAGCAACCAGAGAACATGGGGGCAGATATTAAGATTCCTCTCTGCAGGGGTTGGGGATTTAGCTCAGTGGTAGAGCACTTGCCTACCAAGCACAAGGCCCTGGGTTCGGTCCCCAGCTCCGAAAAATAGAAAAGAAAAAAAAAAAAGATTCCTCTCTGCATATATTACAAGTTGTTATGACTATTCTTAAGGGATGGATGTGTCTAGATTTTGTGTGTCTAGATGGGCAAATTATATCTTATCTGGGTGGGCAGTTTATATCCTTATCAATTGGTGATAAGTTAATTGTGTGGATGTATTGTACATTGAGAATTTAACATGTAAATCTGGTTGTTGGGTTACAGTTTGTTGAGTCTTGTTTTTTACTGGGTATCTGGGACCAGAGTTCCTGGCTGGTCAGAGCTGGCCAGGGTGACTAGCACTGGGAACAGAGAGACCCCGGGGGCCAGAAGATAGCTGGGCTAAGGAGGTGTGGTGACTCACTAAAGTCAGCCGTATCCGAGAGTACCAAGCCCCAGCGTGGAACAGTGACACGTGGGAACTGGTGGTGCCCATTTTTTAATTTTACTGCTACCAGTTCTAATGTGTAGAGTTAAATTAGCTGCTGCTGGAATACATTCAGACCAACTTTTAAAACTTGGGGTATACAAATGTGGGTGTGTTATACGATCTTGACCTAGGAAAGCAGAAGCGTTCAACCCAATCAGGGCTGGACTCACGCTGTTCTTTCTGGGACTTTGTTATGTGTCTGGGTGTTTTGCTTGCGTGTGTGTCTGCGTACCACTTGTACGCCTGATGCCCATGGTAGTCAGAAGAGGGCATTAAGTCCTCTAGAACTGGAGTTCCCTGGTTGTGAGCCTCCCACGTAGGTGTTGGGAATCAAACCGTAGTCCTCTGGAAGAGCAGCCAGTGTTCTTAGCCACTGAGCCGTCTCTCTATCCCCTCCTTACTCTAGGGTGAAAGTACCACGTCTCTTCCACGGTCAATTCTGTAATGTGAGGAAGGCCCAGATAAAGAAGCACCACTGATTCTTCCCCCGGCATAGCTTTGGTTTCGTGTCCCAGGCTCCAACTCACAAAAGCATGTTCTCTGTGACTGTGCTACGTGCCCAGACCTGTACAGTCTTTGTCCTCTTGCCTTTCCAGATGATCTCCTCACGAGCAGACAACAGGTTTCAAAGGCTGATCCAGAGTGCTGGAGAAGGCCAGATAAGGGAGGGGCCGCAGATGGAAGGGTGCTTGCTGGCTGACTGTTCACGTTTGACCCCCAGAGCCCAGGGCAGTGGAAGAACCGACTCCTGAAGGTTATCTTCTGGCCCCTGGCATAGTGGTGCATGTACACGTGCTCTGTTGTGGGGCTGAAAAGCAGAGGCTCAATTGTTGCTCTTCTCTACCTGGTAGACAAGCACCCACATGGTGACCCACGGTCAACTGTAACTCCACTTCCAGGGGACCTGACACCTTCTTTTGACTTCTGTGGGCACGTGCTGTACATACATCAGGCAGTCACACCCGTATATGATGGTTTGTATATGCTCGGTCCAGGGAGTGGCACTATTAGAAGTTGGAGTAGGTGTGTCACTGTGGGTGTGGGCTTTAAGACCCTCATCCTAGTTGCCTGGAAGCCAGTGTTCTGCTAGCAGCCTTCAGATGAAGATGTAGAACTCTCAGCTTCTCCTGCACCGTGCCTGCCTGGATGCTGCCATGTTCCCATGTTGATGATGATAGTGGACTGAACCTCTGAACCTGTAAGCCAGCCTTAATTAAATGTCCTTATAAGAGTTGCCTTGGTCACGGTGTCTGCTCCTAGCAGTAAAACCCTAACTGAGACACCGTACAAATACAATAAGTAAAGCATGAAAAAGGGACCAGATGAGCAAGATGGTGGCACACGCCTGCCATCCCAGTGCTCAGGAGACAGAAGCAGGAGGGTCATCAGTAGTTGAGGCCAAACTGGTTCCACAGAGAGCATTCCAGACAAGCCAGGACTGCATAGTAAGACCCTGGGTCAAAAATCAAAAACCAAACAATGCAAACCAAAGACAGTACTACCCAAAGTGAAGCAAGACCTGCTGGGGCCCGCAGTCCAGCTCAGAGGTTAAGAACGACCTACGACAGCGTTAATGGACCTTCTGATTGAGTCACAGTATTAGAGAAAAAGAGAGGAAAAAAGAAAAGAAAGCTTCTATAGGAAGTTCCTCCACAAAGAAAAAGAGCTTACTGAACAAAGAAAAAAATTAAGCATGGTAGTGGTGGTACATGCCTTTGATCCCAGCACTCAGGAGGCAGAGGCAGGCAGGTCTCTATAAGTTTTGAGGATAGCCTAGTCTACAGAGCAAGTTGCAGGACTGCCAGGGCTACACAGAGAAACTCTGTCTTGAGAAAAAAAAATGTTGTCTATGCATTTTCTCATTTTTGCATACTGGAGCTGTAACCTCACAAAACACTGTGACAGGTTGGTATCCCTGGACAGGTCCTATGGCTGCAGTCTGGCCATACCTCGTTTCCATTAACCCTTAGAGCCTGTTCAAGCCAACGTTAGCCTGTTTGTCAGAGCGACAGAATGGTGCATGACAGGTCTTCTCTTCTCCACGTTGGCTTGTGTCTTGGTTGTACACATTGGAAAGGCTGGTGTGATGTTTCCTGAGTGTGTACAGCACACACAGACCAGATTTCACCTCCCTCCTCACCCCAACACCTTCCCCATCTCTACTAATCAGTGTTCCATTTTCAGGTCAATGATCTTTGCCTTCCTCACTGTGTAGCTGTGTGGCTGAAGCCGGCTTGGAACTCACTACGTAGACCAGGGAGTCTTTGAACTCAGAGATCCACCTGCCCCTGCCTCCCCAGTGCTGGGATCCAAGATGTGGCCCACCACAAATGGCCCTTGAGACCATTTTTGCCAGGCAAGCAGCAACTGTTGTCTGATATGCATTACCTAGAAAAGGCTTCTCCCAGAGCACAGCACCTAGATGCCCCCACCCTCAAAAGACAACTGGATTCTTATGGGAAAAATTTTAAATTCTTTACATTCTTTTTGAAAATGTCCTGTATGAGTAGGTATTTCACATTCTTGGCCCAGTATTCAAACTATACAGATAATGTACAGTGAATGACAATTCTACCCCCACCCACCCATTACTCAGCACAGCCAGGAGGTGGCCATACCCCACCCATCCGTGTGTATATGGGGCACTCTCAGCCTGCCCCTCACTCCCTGCCTCCTCAGCTCAAAGCCTGTGCTAGAGGGCAGAAGGATAGCAGTCTCCCTAGGGGGAGAGAAGAGGAGGAAGATGAACGGAGCAGAGCTTTGGGCATTGCCTGTCCCATCCCCTCTGGCAGCAAGAAGTTAGTTAGAGGCCAGGCAGCGAATCTACTGGAGGGACACTGAGATCATGGGCACAAGACAGGCTTGGGGAGGTGGGGAGCAGGAAGGGAGAGCTCTTCCCTTCCCCTTCTTTGCTGCCTAGCCGGCTTCACCTCACTCGTTCATTCTGGTGCTGGCACTAAGTGTTGGGACTGTCTGGGGTTCACTCTTTTGATGAACTTGGGCACTGCTCTCTAAGTCACCTCATGACCAAAGCCTGTGGAGCTGCCGGCACCAGAAACACAAAAGCAGGATGAGATATAGGAGGAGGCTTCATGGCGAGAAGCCAACCACTTGGATGTCCAATATATCTAGGGATAGGTGGTACTTAAGTCACATTTTAAAATGAGGAGGAGCAATCTACCCTCAGGAGGCATGGACATATGCTAATAGTAGTTACCAGCTAGCTAGAGAGAGCTTGCTTAAGAAACCAGCCACTACTGGGCAGCATGAACTACAGTTCCCATCTCATTTAAGCTTAATAGTTCCTCAAGATGGGACTGGAGAGATAGGCCACCAGTTAGGGGCACTGGCAGCTCTGCAGTCCCTAGTGGGCAGTTCACGACCATTTATTACTCTAGCTCCAAGGGATCAAAAGTCCCCTTTTGGCCACTCTGGACTCCTGTACACATTTGGTATGCAAATTTGTCTTGTATACATATACACACATGAACATGTAGACACATATACATATATACACATGTACATACATACACACATGTGAACATATATACACACATACACATGTGAACATATGTATGCATATATACATATATACATATGTGCATATATACACATACACATACAAATCATACACACATATACATGTTCATATATAAACATATATGCACACATATATACATATACACATATATGCATATGTGCACATATACATATATATGTACATATATACATATACACATCATACACATACATGTGTACATACACACATGTATACACATATACACACATATATACATACACATGTACACATATACATATGCACATATATACATATATATGTGCTATATATATAATACATATATAATTAAAAAAGAATTCCTCAGAAGGCAACACCTTTGTCAGGGCTAGCATGGTCTTGACGAAGACTAGTAGAGACAGATGACATTACAAGCGGAAGTCGGTGACACTGATGAAAGAACAAAGAACACAAATCATGCTAAGTTCTTAGATTGTGTGTAGCGCAGGAAAAGAAATGCCTGATCCCTATGTCAGCAAAGAGAATGGCTTAAGGATTTCACTGGTTGTAGCTTCAAGATAATTTTATTCAAAACCTTCAATCCATAGCTGAAGAAACTCCGGCTGTTCTGGGTGGCATGGGCACAAGCCCACGGTCACAGTCAGGTGCTGTGGAAAGATCCTGCCGTGGAGTGTGTGGTTGGCCGGCGGAGTGTCCAAGCCGCAGTCTTCCACAGGGTGCTTTGAATAGCTGTCAGTGCTTGTCAGCCTGTTGCTGTTGACTTCTAGGCCTAGAAAATCAGGTTTTTCAAGTCTTAAAAAAAAAAAAAAAATCCTACAACCTACTCTTCATTTCCCAGTAGTGCCTCGGAGTCCTCCGTAATACATGTGCGATAATCAAACTGTTGATATGTAAACAAGAAAATGGATAATTCACGACAGGGAATCAGGCTATTCCAGAACCTCCCTGGGGAAGTCGTCTTCCTATGAAGTGGAGGCCCAGAGGGAGGCTGTGGAGTGTTGAGGACCCAAGTTTGATCCCCACAAGCCAAGTAAAGCTGGGTTTGATGGCAGGTAACTTTCAGTCTCAGCCCCAGGGAGGAGGAGGCAGACAGATCCCAAAGGCAAACCATTCTAGCCTAAACAACACATCCAGGGCCCAGTGAGAGACCCACGCTGTCTCTAAGGGCCACAGTAGACATCACCTGAGTAGGAGGAACACCTGAGGCTGTCCTCTGGCCTCACACAGACACTCACACTCATGCATACACACAGCTCTCCGTCTCACACACACCAAGAAGAAGATTATCTGATGGTAATCCACTAAAAAAGGGGATCTAATGAAATACATTCAATATTGGGACCCCAGCCCCACCCCTTCTTAATTGAAAGAGTTGCAACTTGAGCTTAAATTCTACCCCTCTTGTTATTGGCTGTGTGGTGCTGGACTTCAGTTCTCTGCAGTCCAACAAGGTTACCTGTCAAACACAGAGGTGTTGGATACATTGTAACGTCACTGGTTCCCCAGGGCCCCCATGTGAAAAGATACAATCTGGTGACTTCACTCTGCTCAGTTCATGAAGACCTCTAATGTTGTCAGGGATGGTGATACACATGTGTAAACTAGTGTTCGGTAGGTGGAGTTGAGAGGTTCAGAGGTTCACAGTGAGCTCATGGCCATCCCGAGCTACATGAGACCCTGTGCCAGCCAACCAACCAGAAATCGATGTTAGAGTGTCCTTTTATTTCATCAAATGATGAGACATTATCTTTGGGGCTGAAGGTGTACCTCAGTGGTAATTTGCATATTCAGCAAGTCCTGGGATTTAATCCCCAGCACCAAACCAAAAAAATTCCAGAATTGTTTAGTTTCAAAAAGCCCTTAGCTGTGTAAAAAAACTGACCTCCTAGTCCATTCCCTGTACATGTATGCCTGCACAGCCCTCAAGACTTGGGTTCAGCCAGAGAAAGATGAGTTCTTCTTTGTGTTCAGGTGTTCTACTTCATTAGTGGTTTCGGTGAATTTAATTAAAGATTCACATGTCTAAAAACAGAAATTTTAAGTCAATGCTACACAGGCTCATAGGTGTGGTAAGTTTCATATATGTGGCAAGTTTCATACACGTGGCAAGCTTCATATATGTACCATGTTTCACATATGTGCCATGTTTCATACATGTGCCATGTTTTATGTATGTGGCATGTTTCATATATGTGCCGTGTTTTAGGTATGTGGCATGTTTCATACATGTGCCATGTTTTATGTATGTGCCATGTTTCAAGGGAGACTGTAAGCAAATGAAGGCAGGCAGGCTTTGTAGTCTTGGCACTCTTCCACACTGGTTTCCTTAGCTGTATTTCCTTGAACGCTTGTGTATCAGACACCATGGTTTCTGGAAGGCCTTTGAATGGGCATACAACCCTGAACTGACAAGAGTCTTCAATTTGAATTAACAGGATCTCTCACAGCCCCATGTTTAGATAGGCTCCAGATTCTTAGCTGCTGGAACAATCTGAGAGGTTCCAGAATCTTTGGAGGCGGGGCCTAGGTGGAAGACGTAATCACTGAATGGTAGGTTCTTGAGTTATACCGGCTACTTCCTGTTGAGCGTCTTGACCCGTTCATATCTTCGAGCTGCATTATGAAGTGAGCTACTGTCGCAGTTAGTGTTGGTTGTCTTGACGCACTAGAGAGAAGGAACCTCGGCTGAGGAACCGCCTCCATCAGGTCAGGCTTTGGGATATCTTCTTAATTGCTACTGACATAGGAGGGCCACGCCCACTGTGGGCTTGTGCTGCCCCCTAGGAAGGTAGCTAGGCGGCCAGTAAGCGGTGTTCCTTCGTGATTCCGGAGTTCCTAACTCCAGGCTTGAGTTACTGTCTCCGCTTCCCTTGAGGATGGACGCTAAGCTGTAGGCCAAACAAATCCTTTCCTCCACAAGTTGCTTTTTGTCAGTGCTTTATCACGACAACAGAGAAGCCACAACAGCTCTGCCCTCCCCCACAGCTCTGCCGGGTCCCTCTCAAACCAGGAGCTGAAAACATCCTTTTGCCCCTAAGTTATTTCTCTCAGATGCTTTGGTCAGAGGAATTTGAAACCAGCTAATGGAGGGTCTTTTGTGTGTTTGGCAGCACAGAGGGCCTTACAGACTCGGCAGGAGGAAGGACAAGACAGCTGAGAGAAGGGGTAGCACGCAGCTTCGTATGAAGAGGACAGAAAAGGAGGAAGAGAGATAGAAATGGAGGAAGAAGGAAATGGAAGAGTGAGAGAAACAAGGACGAGATTGACACCTGAGCCAGGCAAGCTCTTTAAAAAAATTAAGAATCCATATGGCCTGCTGCAGTGTGTGTGGGAGGGGTGTGTGTGTGTGTGTGTGTGTGTGTGTGTGTGTGTGTGTGCCAGTTCCTGAACTACACCTGTTGTGTTGAAGCTGAGTTACTTAAATAGCAGCAGCCCAGGTGTGATAAGCTGCCAGTCTGCTCTGAGAACCGGAGGAAGGAAGAAACCTGGGTGAACAAGCTGCTGGGTTGGTAAAGAGCTCTTTTCTGCTGCAAGCCACAGGTCATAGGTCACCTGAGCAAGAGGCCTGTGATGGGGGAAGGGAGGAACTCCTCGCCTCATCCCATGAAGCAGTCACCTGGTTCCCTTTAGAACAGGCTGGGAAAAGCTGAGACTTCCCCACCCACTTCACAAGCTTGCAGAGGGTTTTTTGTTTTGTTTTGTTTTGTTTTGTTTTGTTTTGTTTTGTTTTTTGTAGCCTTGGCTATAGTCTCTTTAAATGTTTTTATTCCTGTGACTTCACATAACTCAGAAGGGGCTAAAAACCCAGGCAGGCTCTTACTAGTGGTTTCCTGGGGCCCCTCCCCCTCCTTAAAGCAGCCGCAGAGGGGGTGTACGTTGCAAATTTGAGTGTTTACAGACATGGCTCTGGGGAGATGAGCTAATGGAGGAAGCATTTGGTGATCCTTAAGGGACAGACGCCCAGGCTTTTGTCCTGGAGACAAGACTAATGGAAGCATGGATGTATGGATGTATGAGTGGGTCAGTGAGTGAGTAGGTAGATGGACAGATGGAGGAATGAATGGATGGGTGGGTGGATGGATGGGTGAGTGGATGGATGGATGGGTGGGTGGCTGGATGGTTGGGTAGATGGATGGGTGAGTGGGTGGATGGATGGGTGGGTGGGTGAGTGGATGGATGGGTGGGTGGGTGGGTGGATGGATGAGTGGTGGATGGGTGGATGGGTGGATGGATGGGTGAGTGGGTGGGTGGATGGATGGTGGGGTGGATGGATGGGTGGATTGGATGGGTGGGTGAGTGGATGGATGGGGGTGGAGTGGATGGATGGGTGAGTGGATGGGTGGGTGGGTTGGTGGATGGATGGATGGGTGGGTGGGTAGCTGTGTGGTTGGGTGGCTGGATGGTTGGGTAGATGGATGGGTGGGTGAGTGGATGGATGGGTTGGATGGATGGTGGGTGGATGGATGGATGGGTGGGTGGATGGATGGATGGATGGATGGGCTAATGGGGAATGGATGGGTGGGTGGATGGATGGATGGGTGGGTGGGTGGATGGATGGATGGATGGGCGAATGGGCGAATGGATGGGTGGGTGGATGATGGGCCATTCAGAGGACAGCTGTCTTCAGGGCAACTTCTTATACCTGAGAGAAATTTACATTCTCTGTTTACGCCCTGAAATCCAAAACAACTAGAACTAAACAGAACTAAATTATATGGCTAATACAATACATAAAATATAAGTGTGCTTTTAAAAAAAAAACAAAACAACAACATCAACAGCAGCGACATTGCTTTTACATGACTTCCAGTGGGCAAACTTGGTATTAGCCGTGATGGAAATGAGCCACGTTTACAATAGGAACGGACCGTACAACCCGTTCCTCAGAACTCATTTTCCTCTTCAGCCTCTGTAACCCTTCAATCCAGCAGCTACCGCCAACCCTTACGTCCAGCTAGACTGGGCCTTTTGAACCGGGTCTGCACAATTTGGCTTCATTTTCCTCACTCCATAGGTTTCATGCCTTGGGCTTCATCTCACTCCATCCGAGATGTCCCTACCCTCTCTCCCTGTGGAGATGCAGTTTCTCACTGCAAATTCCCCGAGTGGACCGGTTCGGAGAGCCATATTCTAAATCTCTCTAAATTGTTGCAAGCGTTCTCACATCTCCCAGCCCACTTACAGTTGGGTGAAGTCGAGTGACTAGTTCTGCTGCATGAGTTGTTAGAAATGAGACATTGGAATGGCGAAGAGCCTGCTTGCCACATCCCAGCTTTCTGTCATACAGTGGCCATCCTGGCGATCCTGTGTTGAAGCAGTGTAGTCCTCAAGGCTGCTGAGTCAGCATTCAGAGCTGCTGAGTCAGCATTCAGAGCTGCTGAGTCAGCATTCAGAGCTGCTGAGTCAGCATTCAGAGCTGCTGAGTCAGCATTCAGAACTGCTGAGTCAGCACTCAGAGGCCAGCTGTCTTCATTGCAGCTGATTAGGCCTGAGAGAGAAATATACATCCGCTGTGTTTAGCCCCCGAAATTCAGCACGCACCATGAGATTACTGCAAAAATAACCCATTCCAACAGTTCTCAGACACTGGGGTCAGGGGACTCTTCCAAACCCTTATGGAACATGGATGATGGAAGAGACCTTATGCATGTGAGGTACATAAATCAATAGTTTTGTGTCAGAAATTAAAACTGAGGAGTTTAAAAGCACGTGGTTTATTTAAAAACAGCAAGAGTAAAAACCGGTAGATTTTGGCATGAATATGTTTATAAAAGGCAGCTAGTTCACCCAAACAGGCTAACAGCAGCATTTTCTTCATGTCCGAATTAACTGAAAACAGCCGAGCTTTAATGTCAGTTTCTGAATTCAATCCGCTGTGGTCCTCTGCTGTTGTCGTGGTGTATGAAGAAAGTCTGCCCTTATATGGAAAATAGGGTTTGTGGTGGCCACTCTTGGTTGTCAACTTGATTGCTCTTGGAATAAACTTAAAAAAAAAAAATCAATCACAGGGCACACCTTTGAGGGACTTTTAGCTGACTGAATCATTTGTGGAGGGAGGACACGCCTTAAATCCAGATCGCTCGAGGTGGGAAGACTCACCCTGACTCTGGGCCACAACTTTCTCACCGGAGTTCTTGTGAAGGACAAGAGGCGGCAGCAGCTTTATGGACACCTGCTCTCTCTGCTCTCTCCTCACACTGGCGCTGGAACCGACTTCTTCAGAATCCCGGCGCATACTGAAGACCAGCGGACACATCCAGCCTTGTGGACTGAACCGCTACTGGGTCCTTGGACTTTCTGTTGGATGACCATTGTTAGATTAGCTGGATCGCTGCCTGTAAGCCACTGTAATAAATCCCGTGTGTGTGTGTACACTTACATGTATATAAGTGTGTATGTATGTATACACATATATATGTATACAATATATGTATTCAATCAGTCTTCAATCAGTCTGTTCTTTCCTGACTCTCTCTCTCTCTCTCTCTCTCTCTCTCTCTCTCTATATATATATATATATATATATATATAACTAAAGTGTTATTTTTGAAGATTAAAAATTTATTTTTGGCTCAGTTGTGGTAGCACACAACTTTAATCCCAACTCCTAAGAGAGAGAGAGGCAGATGGATCGACCAGGTCAAGGCCAACCTGTTCTACGTAGCAAATTCTAATCCAGTCGGGGCTGCATAGTGAGACTCAGTCTTGAAAAATCCAACGATTTTCTAAAATGTTACGAACAAAGACCTAGCATAATCTCTTTCTCTGGGTAATCCACCGAAGAACGGTGATTTAGCTCAACTTACCAAAGACTACGTACTTCCATTGCTGGGACAGGTTCAGACATTATTATTATCACCACCGCCACCGCCACCACCACCACCATCGTCATCAACATCCAGACAAGGCGGTTTAGACGGATACAGCAGAACAGACACCCGGATGACTTTTCATGGGTAACGCTGTCCACTTTTTGACTTCAGACCTCCAGCCAGGGAAGGCCAGGGCGCATTTCTACTATGCTATTAGTCTGTCTGTCTCTCTGTGCGTTTGTGTGCAGAGCTCAAGGGACAACTTGCAGGAACTGCTTCTCTCCAACCGCCATGTGTGTTATCAGGCCCAGCAGCAAGCTTCTTCATACCCCGAGCCATCAGCCCACAGGCCCCAAACCAGTGCTTTTTGCTGGGGATGTTGAGTGATGATACCCTCGCCAAGCCTGCGTGGGCCTGGGTTTTATCCCCAGTACCACCAAAAACAAACAGTGACACCCGAAATTCTATGTCACTTTAAAAAAAAATGGCATTAATTAGCTCACAGCAGACTCACCAAAGAATTCCAGTGACAGCTCGACAGCCCTTGGGTGTGGCCACTGGTTTTCTAATATTTCTAGTAGTGTTTCAAAGCCTGAATTTTATTGTGGGCGACAAATGCCATCAGTTACTTTCCTTTGAATGGCAAACCCAATGTATTCGTTTACAGGAAAATCTGTTAACTAATCAAATTTGAATAACCGAAATGTGTCAGGTTCTTAAAATTTTTTAAAAACATTTTTCTTTGGGAGGGGAACCCAGTATTCCGCAATAAAGGCAGCTTATCTCTTTGCGATTAAAAAAAAAAAAAACAAACAAACTCGAAGATGCTTTTCTTCACCGCTAACTGCCGTGCTGCTGTGTGTGGTTGGAGCACTTTGTGCAAGCTTCTCATTTGCCACACAGAATATTAAAAAGATGTATGCTCTAGGGCTGTGATTTAATAAAAGAAATAACTTCTGCTTAATCAAAGGCACCGTTAAGTGGCAGGTACGTGGGCGGGGCTCATGCGCACGGGGTGGAGGATGTTAGCACAGCGACTTCGAGGGTGCTCTGCTTCCCCCGCCTTGATTAATTAGTACCGAATTAGTACTTGATTCGAACCAGAAGTTTACCCTTCTGTGCTTTCAATCCGGCATCAGAGCAAATGCTAATCAATCCGACGGAAAGGGTGTTACGATTACCTTCAGGAAAACACCGGTGACGTCACAGAGCCTTTGGAAAGCTCGCTGGGGCTCCCCGTGGGCGTGTGGGTCACCAGTCTCGCCCACTTCACATCATTCAGTTCTTTTCTTATGGAATGGATCCCACCACCATGTTCCTCAGAATCAGTCGTCAACCCCATGCTAGGCTCACGAAGATCAAGTTCTCCTGGGCCTGCCAATGGTCAGCCATGTGTCCCGTCCCACACACTCAGATGACTCCTACAGTGCCATGGCCCTGATGTTTGTCTTCCTTACTTGACTCTAAGATCAGTGAGGTAAAGATGGTTGTCTGTGTGTCTGTCTGTCTGTCTGTCTGACTCTCTGTGTATCACATGCCCAGCACCTAGCACAGTGGCTGGTAAACGGTAGCTGATGAACAGAATGAGGAGTCTGAAGCAGCTGTGAGAGGGGCTCCTGCCAATCAGAGGCTAATTAGGATTCCAGGGCTTTGCTTAAACCTTAATCCTCCAGGTTCTCCTGCAAACAAATTCATTATTAAAAGATAACAGGGGCTGGGGATTTAGCTCAGTGGTAGAGCGCTTACCTAGGAAGTGCAAGGCCCTGGGTTCGGTCCCCAGCTCCGGAAAAAAGAACCAAAAAAAAAAAAAAAAAAAAAAAGATATCGGGCGGGTGGTGGGCTCTTAAAGCAACTTCAGTCCCCTCTTGCTTTGAAAGGTGTGTGTGTGTGTGTGTGTGTGTGTGTGTGTGTGTGATGTGTGTGTGTGTGTGTGTGTGTCTGTTGTATGTGTGTGTATGTTATGTGTGTGTGTCTGTTGTATGTGTGTCTGTTGTATGTGTGTGTGTCTGTTGTATGTGTGTGTGTGTGTGCATCTGTGTGTATGTTATGTGTGTGTGTGTCTGTTGTATATCTCTGTGTGTATGTGTCTATGGGTATCTGTGTGTACATGGGTATACACCTTTTTGTGAGTGTGTCTAGAGAAGGGATATGGACAAGTCTTAGTTACTTCTACAAGGTGAACAGCTTGGGGCCATGATGCACACCTTTAATTCCAGAACTCAGGAGGCAGAGGCATTTATCAGTGGCTCCAGGCAAGCCACCCTGCCTAAAAAGAAAAACAAAACAGAAGGTCCAGTAGTCCCAGAAGAACATTAGAAACATTCTACATCTTTTATCTTATGCCTTTACCAAGAGCTACTAAGAAGAGGAATATGATGTCCCCTGGCAAAAGAGTGCTGCGTTCTTGAGGATAGGGACCAGCCCTTTCGCTTAGGCTGCAGAGCCTGTAGCTATGAAGGTCAGAAAGCACTCGGAACACGTTCACCAGGTTGTCATGGGGCAGGAGGTAAAACAGAACCAAGCTATCAAGTTGGCCTAAGTTGTGAACTACCAGCTTACGATAAGTGATAGTGTCTTGTGCTTTATGAAGACTGGTCACAAAGTCACACGACTCTGCTGCTGTCTCCTCTCAGACCTCCTCTCTGTATCCAGAGAGGGGCGTGAAGCCCAAACCCAGGGTTCTTACTGAGACTTCCCATTAGATCCACTGAAGGACCTGGTGAAAAACGCCGTCGGGCCATAGAACCGGAGAGTAGGTGACACCAATGCTCACGGGACTCCCTCTACCTCTGGACAAGCCGAGAAGCAGGGAATGAGTACCCTGGAAACTAACATGTGGTTGCCCTGTGCCTTGGTGGCTCTCACCACAGCAGGAGGCTCCTAGACTGGAACCAGCTCCTGGCTGAGTCCTGAGCCTAGAACCACCTCAGAGAGGTCTCAGCCTTGGCTTCCTGAGTGTTCTTTACATAATCCACCTCCAAACCACCAAGATTTCAAAATCTACTGTTCATGTCTTTCAGACCTAGAAGAAAGTGGAGAGGATCAGCGCCCTAGAGGGACAGGTGTGTGATTAAATCCTGCTTACACTGAAACCCCCAAAGGGGGTCCGTGCAATGAGAGGACTGGGAGCTTCCTCTAGCATAAGCCCTTGTTTATGGTTCAATTAGAATTCAAGAGCTCAGACACCCCCTGCCCTCCCTTCTGCCCACTCACACCCATTGGCTTCCTTCTAACCCAGTTCTTTAAACCCCTTCCTAATGGTAGGGTGCATACATGACCGGTTGTGCCTTAATGGTGTTTACACAGTCAAAGGAGCTCAGGCCCGGTGCACAAGCACAGGCGAGGGCGTCAGCTCAGGGCTCTGTTAAATTAACCTTTAGTCGATTTGCCCTCATTGATCCTTGCTTCACTCCAAGGGCATTCTAAGCATTTAAACATTTGTAAAGAAAGGCCAGACTACCCCGCAACCCCACGGTGGCTTAAGAGAGCTGCTCCTGCATTCCTTTTGAAATAGTCGACCGCGTTAAAAATTATTTAGAAGATATTAGACCGAACATAAATTAATTCACTTTGGGTAAAATTAGTTTCTAACACAGAGACTAAAAATGTATCTGTGTGGAAGGCTCTATTTCAAGCTCAAGGAAGAGCTGAGGTCATGCTGGCAACCCCCTACCTGGAGCCACTGCAGGGCCTGTGTTTTCCCACAGTTCCCTATTTTTTCCTTTTATTGAAAATAGATTGTTTTTTTTCTCATATAGTATATTCTGATTACAGTGTCCCCTTTCTACCCCTCCCAGTTTCTCCCCACTTACTTTCCCTTCTGGATCCACCCCCTTTGTGTCTCATTAAAAAAACAAACAGGCTTCTGAGGGACTGTAATTAATATAATATGACATGATATAATATAATATAATATAATATAATGGTAGAACAAAACTGACACATCAAATAGAAGAAAACAAACAAACAGAAGGAAGGAAGGAGCCTAGGAAAAGACACAAGACACAGACAGACATGGGAGGCCCTCTCATTCTTTTTTTTTTTTTTTTTTTTTGGTTCTTTTTTTTTTTTTTTCCGGGCCTGGGGACCGAACCCAGGGCCTTGCCCTTCCTAGGCAAGTGCTCTACCCCTGAGCTAAATCCCCAACCCCAGGCCCTCCCATTCTTATGCTCAGGAATCCCGTAACGATACTGAAACTGAAGCCATAACGTGTGCAAAGAACCTGTAGGATAAAAAGAGGGAGAGCAATTTAAAGATATAGAAACAAAATTAGATAAAAAAGTTAAAAAATAAGATTAAAAAAATAAAGAAAAAACTCTGGCCTGAATTTATAACATGAGAAACCCCAAAGATGCTGGGAGCTTGTTTCCTGTTGGCATCTGCTGGGCACGCAGCCCCCTATAGGAGCCATTTGTTTCCCCAGTGAGACTCCCTTGGAGAAAAACTAAAAAGGGAGGTATCCATCAAATCCAAACGTTTTTAGGACTTATTTTTCCCTGTACACACACACATACACACACTTACACACATATAAACACACATATACATACTTACACATATACACACGCATACACACACTTGAACACATATACATACATACACACACTTGCACACTTACATATACATACATACATGCACTCACATATACACACACTCAAACACATACATATACACTTACATACACATATACATACATGCACACATACACACACATAGATACATACACACTTACACTCATGTACATGCTTATACATATATCTATATCTATACATACACACACTCATACACATACACTCAAACACATACACACATACACATACTCATACACATACACACATATATGCACACATACATACATACATACACACACATGTGCACGCATGCATACATACGAGAGAGAGAGAGAGAGAGAGAGAGAGAGATGCAATGTAAGAGCCAGAGGGGATGGAGACAAGGAAATAAGACCCTCTAAATCAACAGGATGGAAGTTCATATGACTCACCGAGACTGTGCCCATGTCCTGCACAGGTCTGCCCCAGATGGGATGCTAGAACTGGGCAGAGGAGGGGACACCCAGCCCCCAGTCCCTAACCCAGAAGCTATGAACAACGGATAACCACTCACAAATGAAAGTTTAGTGGAAGGTGACCTTTGCTTTGTCGATGTGTGGAATTTACATGTCACAGGTATCTAAAGTTGCGGTAACTGTTCCTGGCTGTGGTTTGGCTTCTGCTCCGGCCACCATTTTGCCAGCCAGAGGACAATGAAAGGAATAGCAGAGTGTATGGGGTGGATCTCAGCTCTCATCATCCGGGTGCTGAGGCAGCTGTGAACGCTGGCGGCTCTGATCTGGGACATGCTGGAAGCCTTACCTGGAGAAAGTAGGTCCTCGGCAGTGTGTCCATGGCAACCGAGTCTTGCTGTCTGTCTTAGTCAGTTTTCCTACACAAACATCATGACCAAGAAGCAAGATGGGGAGGAAAGGGTTTATTCAGCTTACACTTCCACATTGCTGTTCATCACCAAAGGAAGTCAGGGCTGGAACTCACACAGGGCAGGAACCTGGAGGCAGGAGCTGATGCAGAGGCCATGGAGGGTGTTAGTTACTGGCTTGCTTCCCCTGGCTTGCTCACCTTGCTTTCTTGT